>NC_084559.2:46370645-46393145 GCF_033978685.3 Nerophis lumbriciformis
GAGAATACATTTTTTCAGCTCCCCTAATAGATCGCCTGAAGAAACATATGAAATCACGAGTCTTGTCGGATGTTCATTCACTTTTTTAATTGTGTGGACAAAAAACATAGAACATGACACTAAACTATAGTCATTTCAAATGGCAACTTTCTGGCTTGAAGGAGCACAAAGAAATCAAGAAAATTAAAAGTAGTAACCAGTTATCTTTTCATTTTTAGATCAAGCAGAGAAAAAAATGATAACGAAATAACTCAATTCTGAGGAAAAAAATAAGGAATCATCTTGTAAATTTAAATTTCTAAAGCAAACACCTGCTTCAGATTAAATATGTTCCTTCTTCTGCATTTAAAAAGAAGTATTCATACTTTGGAGAGCTGTTGCACCAGGTGGATTGACTCAGTGGCCTAGTGGTTAGAGTGTCCGCCCTGAGATCGGTAGGTTGTGAGTTCAAACCCCGGCCGAGTCATACCAAAGACTATAAAAAAATGGGACCCATTACCTCCCTGCTTGGCACTCAGCATCAAGGGTTGGAATTGGGGGTTAAATCACCAAAATGATTCCCGGGCGCGGCCACCGCTGCTGCCCACTGCTCCCCTCACCTCCCAGGGGGTGATCAAGGGTGATGGGTCAAATGCAGAGAATAATCTCGCCACACCTAGTGTGTGTGTGACAATCATTGATACTTTAACTTTAACTTTATAAGTCATCGCTCCAACTCAGGAGATGTCAATTAAAACAAAGGGTAGGACTATCAAACTTCTTCAAAAAGGCAAATCATCTCACACAATGTTGCAAAATGTGTTGATTGTTCACAGTCAGCTGTGTCTAAAATCTGGACCATGCACTAACAACATGGGAAGGTTATAAAAGGCAAGCACACTGGTAGACTAAGGAAAACATCAAAGTGTTATCAAGACAGAAAACTTAAAGCAATGTCTTGAATGTACTGTAAGAAACCGCCTGAAAGAAATTAGATTTACATACCGAAAAGCTTAACGAAAGCCGTCATTAATACCTAAACATAAAAATACAAGGTTACAATGGGCAAAGTACTGTATAAGCAATCATGGACTGGACACGTCATATTCCGTGATGAATTGCAAATCTGCATTGGGCAAGGTGATGATGCTGTAATTTTTGTCTGGTGCTGTTCCAATGAGATTTATGAAGACGACTGCCTGAAGAAAAAAAAGGAAATTTACACGGTCACTGATGATATGGGGCTGCATGTCATGTCAGGGGAGATGGCTTTCATTACATCTTCAATAAATGCACACCTTTACATTGACGTTTTGGACACTTATTCCAAGGATGTTTGGGAACAATATATTTTTTTTAATTCTTGATTTCATTTAGTGTTTCTTGTAGCCAGAAAGTTGCCATTTGAAATGACTATAGTTTTGTGTTATTTATTGTCAGTTATCTGCTTTTCTTCTACAAAATTAAACAACTACAGTAAATGAACATCCTCCAAGTCTGATAATGCCATAATGTTTTCTATGGGTTTTATGCACACAGTAATTTGAATTAAATATAGGATGTCCATTTCAACACATTTTGGGCCTCTACCTGCATGTCTATCGCTGTAAAGGCAGACTATTTGGAGGTGGCATGCTGCGACAAGGATAGTTTCCTCCTCTCATGGTGCAAAATAACAGCTATTAATACGTCAAAGTCAGTGGGATTGAATTGACTCTTTTTAGCATTCAATTTAGTTTTGTCAACGGTCGAGGATGCACCATGAACTAAAAGTGTATTGTGAGTGTATATAAATACATTAAATGTATCTATTATCGCTATAAAAAAAAAACAATGATTTTAAATGATTAAAAATTCTTCATGATGGAATACACAACATTTTTTTAAGGCAGACAAACTGAACAGATTGAATGTCCTGAGAATCCACTGAAGCATTCCTTTATCAAACGATGTGTTGGATGTTCCTTGACCTTGGCCCTTTCAGCAAGACGCTCTTCTCTCTGACGGCCCACTACTTTAAGCTTGAAGAAGGAGGCGAGCGCTCCCTCTGCATTACATTCGGCTTCTTCTTCTTCGTCAAAGCCATGGTCATCCTCATTGTCACTGAAAACTACCTGGAGTTCGGTCTGGAGACGGGTGAGTGCTCGCGTCACTCCTTCCGATGCCTACATGAACCACACTTGTGAAAATTGTAATGTGTTTTGTTCTTAATTTTGAAGGTTTTGCAAACTTTTCTGACAGCGCTTTACAGTTCCTGGAACACCAAGGCTTGGAGTCACAGTAAGGGTGTTTTCCGGCATAATTATTTTGTTTGAATGACCAACATTTAGTTATGTTCTGTCTTCCACAGGGGTCCTATATCGAAACTTACTTTCAAGCTAATACTAGCCTTTTTGTGTGCCCTGATTGGAGCCTTTTTAACCTTCCCTGGACTGCGATTGGCCCAGATGCACCTCGATGCCCTCAATGTGACCACAGCCAAATTTACACAGTAAGCACAGTATTTTACTGTTCGTTTATTGTGTACAATTTTATCCATCTAATGTCTTATAGCAGAGGAATACAACAGGGGCTCTGTTACCCTTAAAGGGGAAATGCACTTTTTTTGGAATTTTTTTCCTATCGTTCACAATCATTATGATTTTTTTTTTTTTTATGCATTCTAAATTTTAAATAAATTCGATCAAAAGTCTGTACCATGGAGCATATGGGAGCCGTTCAATTCTTCCTATAGAGCCCCTAAAGAACATCTAAACAACCCCATTACGGTTTTATATACATGATGTAAGTATATATGTACCGTATTTTCCGGACGATAGGGCACACCGGATTATAAGGCGCATTAAAGGGGTCGTGTTTATTTTTATTTTTTTTAATTGAAAACACTTCTTTGTGGTCTACATAACATGTAATGGTGATTTTTTTGGTCAAAATGTTGCATAGATTATGTTTTACAGATCATCTTATAGCCGCTTTCTGACAGTCGCTTCAGGATGCGCCGTTTTGTGGGCGGTCTTACTTACGTGGCTCACCTTCAGCAGCGTCTTTTCTCCGTCATCTTTGTTGTACCAGTGTTGCGTGCAAAGACAGGAGTGGAAGAAGTGTCAAAAAGATGGAGCTAACTGTTTTAATGACATTCAGACTTTACTTAAATCAAAAACGGAGCAACATCTCTTCATCCGTGGCTCATTAGTGCAACAACAATGCCGGAAACCGTCCGACCAGAACTCTCTAATAACTAAGGTTCCTTAACTAAGGTTCCTTGGGTGATAAATGTAAACTCACTACACCGGTATGTTTTATCGCTTTCATGGTGAGTTTACTGACAGATATACGGTAAGTAAGAACTTTACACTACTTTATATTAAAAATGGCAACAGCGGCGGATGAATGTCCAATAACAAGAAGATAGAGAAAAAGAAGAAGCTTATCGACACGGACTACAATGGCAGACTCGCGCACATTTTCAGGACTTATGCAGATCCCAAATACACATCAGCAGGTACCACAAGGTAAGAAAAGTTTCTTTCGCATAATATTGCGAAACAAAACGCCAGATAATGTCTTACCTAATACACACACCATAATAATACTCGTATGTTGAAGCACAGTACATATGGGGCGGTATGGCGTAGTGGGTAGAGCGGCCGTTGCAGGGTTGCAGGTTCTCTCCCCGCCTCTTGACATCCAAATCACTGCCGTTGTATCCTTGGGCTGGACACTTCACCCTTGCCCCCGGTGCTGCTCACACTGGTGAATGAAGGATGAATGAATGATAGGTGGTGGTCGGAGGGGCCGTAGGCGCAAACTGGCAGCCTCGCTTCCGTCAGTCTACCCCAGGGCAGCTGTGGCGACAAATGTAGCTTACCACCACCAGGTGTGAATGAATGATGGGTTCTCACTTCTCTGTGAGCGCTTTGATTATCTAATAATAGAAAAGCGCGATATAAAACCTAATCCATTATTAGTACAATCCATCAAGCGGTGCGGCTTCATAGCTTACCAAAGTCGTACTAAAACATTTTGATAGATTTTTGAGCGCTTTGTGTAATGTTCTATATTTTCAATGGAACATATAAAATGTTTGTGTTGTTTACTTGAGTCATATTCCAGTCTACACGTAACTCTTATGTGACTGCCATCATATTGCAGTTTACACGTATCTTTTATGTGTGACTGCCATCTACTGGTCACACTTATCATTTCACCCTGTACCAAATAAAATCGCTTCGAGGTCGATAAGCACAACCAAAATTATTCCGTACATTAAGCGCACCGGGTTATAAGGCGCACTGTCGAGTTTTGAGAAAATGAAATGATTTTAAGTGCGCCTTATAGTCCGAAAAATACGGCAATGTAGTAACGGGCACATTTATAATAACATTTAATATTTACGTATTTTGATAATTTAATTAAAAAAACGCATCACAACGTTTGTTTTTGTTTTTTCTTCACTGATTTCTGCTCACTGCAGACTTTATAAGTGCCAACAAACATAATGCAACAGCACTTACTGTACAAGGTCTGCTGTCATTAGAATGCCGACTGCTAGGATATTCATATATTCCCGGGGCGGGGGGAACAAGCGCTCCTCGTGTCGTTCTTGCCATATCCAGGTCGTAAATGATTGTCAAAGTGTCCCAACTTGTCGGATTATATCCTCAGCTATTTACTTTCCAGGTGAGAGGCATGATTTAAGATCTACAATAAACTTACAGGAAGCAGGGAGGCGAGGAAACCGCAGACCACTCGATGATGTAAACATAGGCACACACGGAAGCGATCACGTCGTCGCTATAAATAGTCTGTCTGCGTTAGCGTTTATAATAACAATATCACTAATACTTGGTTTATATTCAAGTCACAAAATGTAAATTGAGCATTGTTGGCGCTTTTTGAATGGTTATTTATCGGATTGTATGGGCGGAATAGTGGAGCTCCCCTTTTATATATGTTTATTTAATAAAATGTATTAATAAAAACAATCCATCCGTTGTCATGTCTTTAATAATGATTGTGAACGATAATTCCCCAAAAAGTACAGTTATCCTTTAAGGGAGCGGCATGGCTACTGCAGGGGATCGTGAAATTTCTGGTTGATTAGACTTTAAAAAATATACTTTCTATGTAGTCCCCGCCAAGTTTCTATGTAGTCCCCGCCAAGTTTCTCCCAAATGTCTTCATATACACATTAACAATAATTCCTCTTACTGTATTGTAGTTTATGATGTACCTTACTGGTTTAAAATAAAAGCATGAATAAATAATTGCTATAATAATAATAAGCGCGCTAGCTGTTAGATAGTGAGTAGCATGCCAGCGATGAGAGCGCCAGCGGCCAGGTGGCAATTAAGGTGCTAGTTGCCAGCTGGCTATTAGCGGCGCTATACTGTATTATTTCAGATATCGCATACAATAGGAACAAGGTACATTTAGGACTAGTTTAATTTAAAATACAACTTATACAAAATATAGAAGTAGGGGTTTCCCTCTTTATCAGTCCTTGACCTAGAAAATGTTTTAGACCCCTACCGTAAGTTATCATGAAAACATTTGATACATCTTCAATATACTGTAGTTGTTATTTTACATATGTTTGAGGTCAAAATGTGTGTACAAACTGTACATGCAAGTCATGACTTCATTGTTTTTAATTAGTCATCTCCTCTTTCTTTTCCTCGTTCTGTAGGACTTTGCTGCATATCAACTTCCTTTCCCCACTTATCATGGTCCTGCTGTGGGTGAAGCCCATTACCAAGGACTACATAATGAACCCCACCCTCGGAAAGGACAGCTTGCCTTTGTAAGTCAGCTGCATCCAAATTAATTCGGTGTACACTACCCATGCATTTGTAACTGTCTTTCATACATTTCTACAAGGTTGCAGAGCAGCGGCGTCCAAACTTTTGATAAAAGTAAAAAATGTGCCAATAGGCCACGGGCCAAACAGCGATTTTAAGCGTAAAGCACAAATAGCCTAAATGTAAATAATAATGTTCCTTTAATTGCAAATATCAATGACAGATGACAATTTGTTAGTTTTGTGAAAGCTTCAGAGGTGTCTCAAACTTACTACCGATATTGGAGCCTTGAGTATTGCTCAATTCCGATACGTTATCAGCAGAGATAATACATACTTGTATTATTTTCTAGTGTGGAATGTATAGGCAAGGGTTGATCTAGTGAAATTACTCAGAACAATGATAGGTTTGAACACATGTATTTATTTATAAATCTCAGGAATAGTGGTATGTTGTCTTTAAGTTGAAGTGGAGTGGGAATTGTTTTTTGGCAACACTTAGTGGTCACTATAATTTATTAAGTTATTCTCTTGACACACGGATTTGAATAATGCGGGCACGTGTGTTACTGGATGCTTTCTCATACGTTCCTGCTTACCATGAATTGATTAACGTGGACCCCGACTTAAACAAGTTGAAAAACTTATTGGGGTGTTACCATTTAGTGGTCAATTGTACGGAATATGTACTGTACTGTGCAATCTACTAATAAAAGTCTCAATCAATCAATCGATGCCTTGAAGACTTTATAAGTAATGTGCAATTTTAATTATTTGATCATTGTTTTATGTTGTCAAATGTCGCATTTTATAAACTGCATTATTGATCTGTTAAAGACACGTATTATATGTATTTAGCTTGTAATCTATTGTGTGCTTAGCTGTTGTGTAGCTGCTAGCTCCTAGTAACCTAAAACCTATCATGTTTGCCTTTCTTTGTAACTGACCTGATGAAATACAAAAAAACACCTTTGTGTGCTTATTGGAGGACATTTGGATGTTAACTGCCTGTCCAGTGTTGCAGGACTTGTTTGTATTGGAGCTAATATCAGGAAGTTTCAAATTAATGTACCGGTATGTCAATATAATTGATGCGTTTGCTGATTGATATGTGACCGATACATGATATAATTATCGGACCCTAGCACCCCTAGTGAGCCTAAAAGAAGGTCATTATATGTAGAGATCGACCGATACCGATTATTAGTAATCAAGGAGGCCAATAACCGATATTTGGAGCCGATATTTATTTGCAGTAAAATGTAGCTAAACATGAGTAGTGTATACTGTCAGTAAAGAAACAGCTGGGCAAGGCTCAGCTTAGAAGAAAGGAGCACTGGTTATTACTACGAACTTACTCTTTACTTATCACAATGTTGTTGTTTTTTTTAATATTAAATTCTGGTATCATATGTATCTAGATCGTATCTGATGATGTATTTATGTTGTAGTTGCGAAAACATTTTTTTTATATGTATATATATGTTAGGGTTGTACGGTATACCGGTACTAGTATAGTATTGCGGTACTAATGAATCAAAACTGGTACTTTACTCTGTTTGAAAACTACCGGTTCGCCATAATTTTTTTTACAGGCATGACGGCGCGTCCTCACATCATGACATTGTTGGTTTTACGAGCAGAGGAGCATGTTCGGCAGCACACAATCCAGGAGTACTTACAAGCAGACACAGTGTGTAGACAGAAAAGGGAGAATGGACGCATTTTGGTCTAAAACTAACGATAAAGGTGAAGCTACAACACTGAAACCTTCTCAGGAAGAGGTGCTTTAAAACATGGCTAGCTAGCTAGCGGCTAACGTCCATTCGCAGTCGGCAGTGTTTTAGCTTTTTCTAAATCACTAATCCTCGCCTCCATGGCGACGAATAAAGTACGTTTCTTACAAGTATCATCCCTGCAGGACGAGAAATAGCTAAACATGCTTCACTACACACCGTAGGAGGATACAATAGCTCACTGGTGTCACCGCTAACAAAAGCTAGCGCCTGAATGTAAACAAATACCATGGGTGGATCTACACCTGACATCCACTGTAATGATACCAAGTACAATAGCGTATCCAGTCAATACTACTATGATTACATCGATATTTTTTATCGTCACAGAATCTTTTATCTTTTTTTAATTCATATTATGTTCATAAACTCAGGAAATACGTCCCTGGACACATGAGAACTTAAATTATGACCATTGTATGATCCTGTAACTACTTAGTATCGGATTGATACCCAAATTTGTGGTATCATCCAAAACCAATGTAAAGTATCAAACAACAGAAGAATAAGTGTTTATTACATTTTAATACAAGTGTCGATAGAACATGTTAAAACAGAAAATAACCAGATATTAACAGTAAATTAACCAGTCGATTAATAATAAATGTTTACAGCTTGTCCTTTATAATGTTGACAAAATAATAGAATGATAAATGACATGATATCTTACTGCATATGTCAGCAGCCAAATTAGGAGCCTTTGTTTGTTTACTTACTACTAAAAGACAAGTTGTCTAGCAAGTTCACTATTTTATTTAAGGACAAAAAGAAACATATGTTTAATGTACTGTAAGTTTTTTAGTTAAAATAAAGCCAATAATGCAATGTTTTTGTGGTCCCCTGTATTTAGAAAAAGTATCGAAATGCATTTTTATACTGGTAGAATTGGTCGATCCCTGTTTATGAGTATGTATTACATTTGGGAAGCCACCGTTTAGCGGGCCATATTTGGCCCCTCGTCTCCCCTTTGGGCACCCCTGTTGTAAAAAGTCCAATGTGCGTGTCCATGGGGTTGAGGTCAAGGCTCTCAAATTCATATAACCTCAATTGGTGCGCTGCAGAATAGTCGTGCTGAAAAAGAAAATCCCACACAGTAAGAAACTTCGAATTGTTCAAAATCTTTTGCTATGAATGCGAGCTACATAAAGAACTGAGTTCTGATTGACCACGTGTTCCAAGGCATTCGTCTGTGTAGTCCCTGATAGTTAAGAGAGAGACTCTCCTCTAAAAAAAAAATCCCCTTTACAAATTGCTGGAACTATATTTCCCTTGTGGCACAGAGTTCCCATGATGGAGTGATGTAGCAGTTAAAAAGAAAAGCTGCCATCCGTTCATCTCATTCTTCCTCTGTGACTCACCGCTGTCTCCCACTTGTCCATATCAGGATGGCTGAGCAGACGTACGACACACTGCGGTTATGGACCATCATACTGATGTGTGCGCTGCGGCTCGCGATGATGAGGCATCATTTGCAGGCCTACCTCAACCTGGCTCAGAAGGGCGTGGAGCAGATGAAGAAGGAGGCGGGACGAATAAGTACCATCGACCTGCAGAAGATGGTACCTGACCTCATTTGCATCGTCATCCTCATTCTATCTTTCATATTAGATTGTCCTTGTTAGCATCTTTCTATAGCGTTGCAGCTGTCAAATTGATGTCATCAGACATTAGCCCCCATTACAGGAAAATATGGAAGTGTCGAAGCCAGCTTATGTTACCATTAGTGGTTTAACAGAATATATATATATATATATATATATATATATATATATATATATATATATATGTATGTGTATATATATATATATATATATATATATATATATACAGGTAAAAGCCAGTAAATTAGAATATTTTGAAAAACTTGATTTATTTCAGTAATTGCATTCAAAATGTGTAACTTTTTACATTATATTTATTCATTGCACACAGACTGATGCATTCAAATGTTTATTTCATTTAATTTTGATGATTTGAAGTGGCAACAAATGAAAATCCAAAATTCCGTGTGTCACAAAATTAGAATATTACTTAAGGCTAATACAAAAAAGGGATTTTTAGAAATGTTGGCCAACTGAAAAGTATGAAAATGAAAAATATGAGCATGTACAATACTCAATACTTGGTTGGAGCTCCTTTTGCCTCAATTACTGCGTTAATGCGGCGTGGCATGGAGTCGATGAGTTTCTGGCACTGCTCAGGTGTTATGAGAGCCCAGGTTGCTCTGATAGTGGCCTTCAACTCTTCTGCGTTTTTGGGTCTGGCATTCTGCATCTTCCTTTTCACAATACCCCACAGATTTTCTATGGGGCTAAGGTCAGGGGAGTTGGCGGGCCAATTTAGAACAGAAATACCATGGTCCATAAACCAGGCACGGGTAGATTTTGCGCTGTGTGCAGGCGCCAAGTCCTGTTGGAACTTGAAATCTCCATCTCCATAGAGCAGGTCAGCAGCAGGAAGCATGAAGTGCTCTAAAACTTGCTGGTAGACTGCTGCGTTGACCCTGGATCTCAGGAAACAGAGTGGACCGACACCAGCAGATGACATGGCACCCCAAACCATCACCCAACCATGCAAATTTTGCATTTCCTTTGGAAATCGAGGTCCCAGAGTCTGGAGGAAGACAGGAGAGGCACAGGATCCACGTTGCCTGAAGTCTAGTGTAAAGTTTCCACCATCAGTGATGGTTTGGGGTGCCATGTCATCTGCTGGTGTCGGTCCACTCTGTTTCCTGAGATCCAGGGTCAACGCAGCCGTCTACCAGCAAGTTTTAGAGCACTTCATGCTTCCTGCTGCTGACCTGCTCTATGGAGATGGAGATTTCAAGTTCCAACAGGACTTGGCGCCTGCACACAGCGCAAAATCTACCCGTGCCTGGTTTACGGACCATGGTATTTCTGTTCTAAATTGGCCCGCCAACTCCCCTGACCTTAGCCCCATAGAAAATCTGTGGGGTATTGTGAAAAGGAAGATGCAGAATGCCAGACCCAAAAACGCAGAAGAGTTGAAGGCCACTATCAGAGCAACCTGGGCTCTCATAACACCTGAGCAGTGCCAGAAACTCATCGACTCCATGCCACGCCGCATTAACGCAGTAATTGAGGCAAAAGGAGCTCCAACCAAGTATTGAGTATTGTACATGCTCATATTTTTCATTTTCATACTTTTCAGTTGGCCAACATTTCTAAAAATCCCTTTTTTGTATTAGCCTTAAGTAATATTCTAATTTTGTGACACACGGAATTTTGGATTTTCATTTGTTGCCACTTCAAATCATCAAAATTAAATGAAATAAACATTTGAATGCATCAGTCTGTGTGCAATGAATAAATATAATGTACAAGTTACACCTTTTGAATGCAATTACTGAAATAAATCAAGTTTTTCAAAATATTCTAATTTACTGGCTTTTACCTGTGTGTGTGTATATATATATATATGTATATGTTCTGCAAATATATGACTGCAAATTGTTAGTTACTTCTCCTGGACTGCTTTTTGAGTTAAGCGGGTAGTGACAAACCTGAACGCCAGACTAATTATTATAATTTTTATTCAATATAGTTAGTAAATGTGAAAAATAGAGACATTAAAAAAATGTTTTTATATATATATATATATATATATATATATATATATATATAAAAAAAAAAAAAATATATATATATATATATATATATATATATATATATATATATATATATACCGTATATATATTTTTTTAATTTCTCTATTTTTCACATTTACTAACTATATTGAATAAAAATTCAAATAATTAGTCTGGCGTTCAGGCTTGTCACTACCCGCTTAACCCAAAAAGCAAGCTTGCTGCTAAAAAAACATTGGCTTTGCTGATGGCATGCTACGTAAGTGATTAGCATTAGTGACTTAAACTTTTCAATTTCAACACCTTCAAATTTGTTAATGAAAACTACCACTAAGATGCACATTACAATCAAACAGCTGGTGCATAGATAGTACAATACTTACAGTATTAATACTTTGTAGGTGCGCAACTTGAGAACGCATGGCTGAAATGACCAACTTACCATAAACTATACACTACCGCCATCTAATGTCTTGGACTTGCAACTGTAATTGCACCTAATGTCATAACGGCAAATGATTCTGAGAAATGTGACGTTGAAAAAAGGTAAAATAACTAACAGTTATAATAATTAGTTCTTTTTTAAATGTTGCAATGAAAAATAAAATTTGATTATCAAAATTAATATTTACTAGCACACACAAAAGTACTGAAAATTGGTACTGTTGAGGTATCAATTCCATGGTACTGTGTTGGTTTAAATATGAACGGTACCCATCCCTAACAGGCCCAGCTACCCGTTCCTCTTTAGGACCCTGATTCAAAATTGATTTGTGTACCCCTTTGACAGAATTGGTGTAGCACGCAAACGCTGGACTTGTGCTGCAATGTAAATTTGTCTAAATAACAAAACATAAATCCTCTGTTTTGCTAGCGATGTTTGTCATTTTATGTCGAAAAGTGGGGAGGATAGATCAGTATCACTATGAGTATATTGGGGGGACACGTCCCCCTGTCCCCATTGCCATCTGCAATCCAAACTACATAAAGAGTCCCATCCCTAGCATTAAATGCCGTATCAGTCATTTTGCCAGAGTTTGATATTGAGGATTGCCTTTTTTGAATTTGTACTTTTAATGCAAGTAACCACAATATTTTAAATATACATATAATGTACAGTATACACAGTTTGAAAAAAAATATATTAATCAATAAAATAATTGTTTTGTTGCTCCTATACTGATTGTACTCTTGTCTTTTCTACTACCCCCAGGTTGCACGTGTTTTTTACTACTTGTGCGTAATCGCACTACAGTATGTGGCACCGCTGGTGATGCTGCTGCATACAACATTGCTGCTAAAAACATTAGGTAATAACTCATCACACACCTGCACAGTTTAATGGCTCCAATCCAGTAGATTTGATATGAAGCAATTCAACTGCATTGTTTTGCATGTGAATGCGACAAAAATGGCAGAAAAGGAATGAATGGGCGGGGAAGTGTAAAGTAATTCATACTACAGAAATATCTCAAATGTGGCTATGAGACATATAGGGGTTTTCCTCAAGCAATCTTACTGGCTATTGGCTGTCATTTATTTATTTTTGCTTTATTTTTTTAATAACTTAAGTGGTTTGATACTTGCCCATATACTGTGTCCTCCACTCTTACAGAGATGTTTATGTTTTATGTTTATATTTGGATCAAATTGCAATTTTGGGTGTGTCAAAGAGGGTATCTCTTTAATTTTTCTTCTTTTTCTTTTTTTTTTTCCCCTCATACTTTTGATGTCATTGTGTCCATTTTGTTTAGGCTGACTTGGAAACGTGTTGCATTGTTGTCGCATTAGCATAATAATCATATAAATAATGATTGTGCCTGAAATTGATCGAGTCGAGGCAAAATGGAGCACACTTTTCAGTTTCAACCAGCAAAAGCACTGTTGGCTCAGTCTCGACGCTTTTGTAAGATTTTGTTGAACAAAAGTGCCAAATATCAGTAATATACTGTATATACAGTATATTAATTCATTATTAATCAATCACAAAATTCCTACCCAATCAACAGACTTGAGTCGCATTCTCATTATCAGTTAGGGGAACAACTTTTATTGTGAAACTTTTTTCGCACAAAAATTTAAACTTCAATTAAATGAACTGGCTCCGTCCTACCGGATGTTGATTTGGAATTACAGGAAGTGGAATTGAATTGATTGCAATTCAGATAATTTTCTTGTAGGCAAGTAACAGGAAGCATTTGGATGGTTTTGACCTTAATTCTAAAATACTTAAACATAAATATTAAACTCAAAGACATATTCCCTCTATTTTGAATACTATAGCATTTTGGGAAATGAAGTGTTTTACACCATTTTCCGAAATTAGTAATATTATACAATACACAAAAATAAACATTTACTATGATAACGCATGCCAACAGTTAGCATCCAAGCAAGATAGCATCAACTAACAATATCCATAACTTTTACTTTTTTATGGGGTGTCCCACATTGATAACAGATTTAGAATATCAAAAAAAAACAAAAAACTTTTGGATAATATTGGCTTACCGTATTTTTCGGACTATAAGTCGCAGTTTTTTTCATAGTTTGGCCGGGCTCCAGTGCGACTTATATATGTTTTTTTCCTTCTTTATAATGCATTTTCGGCAGGTGCGACTTATACTCCGAAAAATGCGGTATATGTAAAATATCCGATATAAGCTCCGACATAAACGCGTTTACTTGTGCAAATCTGTACAGCCAGTTAACATCTAAATGTCCTCCAATAAGCACACACATTTTCCTGTATTTAATGAAGTCATTAACAAAATATAAACATGGCGGGCTACTTGGAGCTAGTAGCTACACAACAGCCAAGCACACAATAGCACACAAGCTAGACATACATAATACGTGTCCTTAATTAAACAATATTGCAGATGTCAACAAAGTATCAAAAAAGTATATTTGCAATTACTTAAAGATAGAAAGTCTCCAAGGCAGAAGGTACTGAGAAAATATCCAGTCACAAACGTGTCCGCATTATTAAATTTACCGCGTCATGATTTTAATTAAATGAAATTTTGCGACCAAAAAAACAAATTACCACTGCAAATGAAAAGCAAAAATTGTTCTCACACCTACCAATGTCTCTATCTGCGTTTCCATCACCCCTAGAAATGCGCAAAACATAAATATAGCAATAAGAAACTGGTAATGGAAACACCCATATTTCGAAAAACCTCTCAAATATTGCTAGAACATTTTTGCGCTCTAATGAGGTGTTTTTTTAGACGTTTCGATTATGAAGTGTTTCACAAAAGCATGATGGAAACACTTTTTTTTCGCATTTAGAGGTCACATAAACACCGGACCGGCGGGGAGCCGGTGCTGGACAACTCGGGTTGGACTTGTCTCGCTTCCGATCAGTCGGCCAAGGGGAGTGATGATGCAAACACTCTTTAATGGAAACCCCTACAAGTCGCAAATGTACTCTGTAGAAATTTTTGAAATATCGCTTTTATTTTGCGAAAAACTGCGATGGAAACTTCCGAGTAATTTCACTTGATCAAACCCTTTCCAACATTCCACTAGGGTTGTACAGTATACCGGTACTAGTATAGTATCGCGGTACTAATGAATTAAAAACGGTACTATACTCTGTTTGAAAAGTACCGTTTCGCCATATTTTTTTTTTTTGCTGGTTTTACGCGCAGAGGTGTATCTTCGGCAGCGCACAATCACAGAGTACTTACAAACAGACACAGACATAGACAGAAAAGGGAGAACAAACGCATTTTGGCCTAAAAACTGACAATATAGGTGAAGCTATAACACTGAAACGCCCTCAGGAAGAGGTGCTTTAAGACATGGATAGCTAGCTAGCGGCTAACATCCGTCCGCAGTCGGCAGTGTTTTAGCTACTTCTAAATCACTAATTCTCGCCTCCATGGCGACAAATAAAGTATGTTTCTTACAAGTATCATACCTGCAGGACGAGGAATAGCTAAACATGCTTCACTACACACCGCAGGAGGATACAATAGCTCACCAGCGTCACAATGTAAACAAATGCCATGGGTTGATCTACACCTAACATCCACTGTAATGATACCAAGTACAAGAGCGTATCCAAGCAACATCTTTTTCATGGACGCCCCTGCTTATTTCAGCAAGACAATGCCAAGGCAAATTCTGCACGTGTTACAACAGCGTGGCTTTGTAGTAAAAGAGTGCGGGTACTAGACTGGCCTGCCTGTAGTCCAGACTCGTCTCCTTATTGAAAATGTGTGGCATATTATGAAGCCTAAAATACCTCAACGGAGACCCCGGACTGTTGAACAACTTAAGCTGTACATCAAGCAAGAATGGGAACGAATACCACCTGAAAAGCTTCAAAAATTGGTCTCCTCAGTTCCCAAACGTTTACAGAGTGTTGTTAAAAGGAAAGGCCATGTAACACAGTGGTAAAAATGCCCCTGTGCCAACTTTTTTTGCAATGTGTTGCTGCCATTAAATTCTAAGTTAATGATTATTTGCAACAAAAAAAACAAGTTTCTCAGTTGGAACATTAAATATCTTGTCTTTGCAGTCTATTCAATTGAATATAGGTTGAAAATAATTAGCAAATCGTATTCTGTTTTTATTTCCGAATTACACAACGTGCCAACTTCACTGGTTTTGGGTTTTATAATTACAATATTTTGTCTGTGCTGTCTTGATATCGACAGAGTAACCGTGTAATACTCTTCCATATCAGTAGGTGGCAACAGGTAGCTAATTGCTTTGAAGGCCTACTTTGTGAGGAGAATTAGTGATGCATGGATGGTTATGGTTTGAATTCATATTGAACAATTGTGTCAAGTATTTGATAAACAACTTTATATTGGCTAATGAGTTTCATTTTCAATTTGAAAAAAATGTGCCTCTGCTCAAAAAACGTTGTAAAACACTGCAATAGGGATTAGTAATGTGTGTGTGTTTTCAGGTGGACATTCATGGGGGTTCTATCTTGAAGCAGAAGAGCTGCCCTGCACCCAGCAGATGGACTCTGCACCAACAACAACCCCCTCGCTGGAGGCGGCCTCGCGGGCGTCAGCGAGCCAACTATCAGTGGCACTAGGGGGCCTGAAGACCGTCTTTAGCCCCTTGCTTTTCCGAGGCCTCTTCTCTTTCTTCACGTGGTGGATCGCCGCCTGCCTTTTCTCCACCTCCCTCTTCGGCCTCTTCTACCACCAATATCTCATGGCGGCGTAGGGCCGATGACGGACCACATCATCAGAACTCCTGCTTCAACTTCCAGTGCTTCCTTCACAGGTGAACTCTGTGTTTTGACATCCACTCCTTTTTATTCACCTTCACACCAGATTTTCTTACATTTAAGAACAATCCTGACTGGTGGTCAAATACAGGATCTCATATGCTGGACGGTTACTGCTCACATGTGGCACACATGTGTTTTTTACAGGTCTACAGTTATTCCCTTACATTTGACTGAATTTGGAGGTTATTAAGTTGAGATAAGCTGCCTTACTTGGGCAAATACTGACAGACTGAAGTCTTTGAAAAGTATTTGGAAGTGATGCAAAAGAATAGGGTGGGGTGGGGGGGGGGGCACTGTCATAAGCAGGATGAATGTGTGTACAGTATGTATGAATGTTTGTTAGGGTTGTACGGTATACCGGTACTAGTATAGTACCACGATACTAATGAATCATATCCGGTACTATAACGCCTCTAAAAAGTACCGGTCCCCCCCGTGTACCCCCTCCTTTTTTTTTTTACGGGCATGACGGCGCGTCGTCGTCAGGTCGTGACATTGCTGGTTTTACGAGCAGAGGAGCGTGTTCGGCAGCGCACACACACGGAGTACTCACAAGCAGACACGGTGTGTTGACAGAAAAGGGAGAACGGACGCATTTTGGCTTAAAAACTAAAGATAAAGGTGAAGTTATAACACTGAAACACCCTCAGGAAGAGCTGCTTTAAGACATGGCTAGCTAGCTTGCGGCGAACGTCCACCCGCAGTCGGCAGTGTTTTAGCAACTTCGAAATCACTAATCCTCGCCTCCATGGCGACAAATAAAGTAAGTTCCTTACAAGTAAAATTATCACTGGAGGACGAGGAATAGTTAAACATGCTTCACTACACACTGTAGGAGGATATAATCGCTCACCGGCGTCACAATGTAAACAAACGCCATGGGAGGATCTACACCTGACATCAACTGTAACAATACCAAGTAAAGGAGCGTATCTAGTCGATACTACTATGATTACATCAATATTTTTTAGCATCACAAAATCTTTTTTATTTAAAAAAAAATGTATATTATGTTTATAAAATTTGGGAAATATGTCCCTGGACACATGAGGACTTAAATTATGACCAATGTACGATCCTGTAACTACTTGGTATCGGATCGATACCTACATTTGTGGTATCATCCAAAACTAATGTAAAGTATCAAACAACAGAAGAATAAGTGATTATTACATTTTAACAAAAGTGTAGATAGAACATGTTAAAAGAAAAAGTAAGCAGATATTAACAGTAAATGAACAAGTAGATTAATAATTCATTTTCTACCACTTGTCCTTAATAATGTTGACAAAATAATAGAATGAGAAATGACACAATATGTTACTGCATACGTCAGCAGACTAATTAGGAGCTTTAATACTAAAAGACAAGTTGTCTCGTATGTTCACTATTTTATTTAAGGACAAACTTGCAATAAAAAACATATGTTTATTGTACCGTAAGATTTTTTGTTAAAATAAAGCCAATAATGCAATTTTTTGTGGTCCCCTTTTTTTTAGAAAAGTATCAAAATACATTTTGGTACCGATACCGGTACCAAAATATTGGTATTGGGACAACCCTAATGTGTGTACAGTATGTATGGGGGTGTGTGTGTGTGTGTGTGTGTGTGTGTGTGTGTGTGTGTGTGTGTGTGTGTGTGTGTGTGTGTGTGTGTGTGTGTGTGTGTGTGTGTGTGTGTGTTACCAAAATATTGGTATTGGGACAACCCTAATGTGTGTACAGTATGTATGGGGGTGTGTGTGTGTGTGTGTGTGTGTGTGTGTGGCACAACCGCGACTGAAGCTCCATACTCGTTCAGAGATGGTCCGAATACGTGAAGTTGAAGAGTTTAAACTGAGCCATTCTGAAAACGAGAGTGCTGAGCTCTTATCAGAGCGGCTGTGACCATTGAGAGCATTTTTTACGAGGGTAGCGCGACGCTTTTCGCCCGCCGTGTTCTGCATGCGCTCCCTTCTGAAGCTCTGTCGCGATCGACTTGTTGAAGAAAAAAAAAAAAATTTTGTTTTTTTTTCCTTCTTTCTCAAATCACTTTATTTTATAATTTGAGTGTTTCTAACGAATCAAAGGGATTCCCGCAACGGTGCCAAGTGTTCCACGTCCACACCTTAATGGCCTTGTTTTTCCTCGGCCATGAAGAAGTGGTCTCTCCGTAACCTAGACCCAAGTGTAACTTTTTAAGCTCATAGAAAAAGTCCAAACCTTTCAACTACTTAAGGCCATAACACTTTTTTTCCTTCCAGGAGACACGCATCATATCACAACTTCTGTTTTACACAACGGGACATTTGAACTAATTAATGAATGTATCAATCCTGCCTAATCTCTAGATTGTTTTCATGAAACTGATTTTTGTGTTGTTTTTTTTAACTTCCCACACTTCCTCTTCTGCCATTCTGCTACGGGCACATTTGTATTTGTCCGAATGAGTATTTTTCTTAGTATTTATTAAAAATGTCTCAGCCTGTAAACATTTCAAATTTTAACACAAGATGTTTTAATTTTGGTGTTAGCATGCATGGTGACTTAAATCAGTTTTGTACATGTTTTGACAGTTTTTAATCATGTTTTGACAGTTTTTAATCTGTTCAGTTGGGAAGTAGCTGGGATACTTTCAAGAATTCAGTTCGGTACCACTGAAAGTTGGTATTCACAAAGTAGTTCACACATGTTGTTCCTCCATGTATTTATTTCAGAATATGTCTTTTAATAAATTATGTTCTTTCATTTGTGTGTGTTGTCTGTGCGTCACACTTGAGTATGGCTGCACCTCAAAGCTGGCAATAAAAATAAACTGAGGAAAAAAGTGCCGTTAAAAAAATAAAATCACTTTCAATGAGTCAATATCTAAAAAATACACAATCACAAATTATGTTGGGTGTAAATCAACTAGAATTGTTTCCATAAATGTGTTTTCAATGTGTTTTCTTTATGTTCATGACTATTTACAATGTAGATTGTCACTGAAGGCATCAAAACTATGAATGAACACATGTGGAGTTATGTACTTAACAAGAAAAGGTATATGTATGTATGTATGTGTGTGTGTGTGTGTATATATATATATATATATATATATATATATATATATCCACCCTGTCCTCAATGTCCAGTTCAGCCGCGATTCTTTTATTTTCCAGGTGGATGTTCTGTAAGGTGTTGGGTTGCGCTTTTTTTGTATGATTTGGTGATGCTTCTGTCCAGTAAGGTGTGGTGTTCTGGTATGTCCATTCTGTAGAACACCACACCTTACTGGACAGAAGCATCACCAAATCATACAAAAAAGCGCAACCCAACACCTTACAGAACATCCACCTGGAAAATAAAAGGATCGCGGCTGAACTGGACATTGAGGACAGGGTGGACGCCACAGCCAACAAGGAAGCCTTCATCACATTGAAGGACCACAAACCCAACTTCGCAAATAACCCAACATGCCGACTAATAAACCCAACTAAATCTGAAATAGGAAAAATCAGCAAAATAATCCTGGACAGAGTCAACACAAAAATCAAGGACAAAACACCACTCAACCAATGGAGAAATACAGCAGCAGTAATCAAATGGTTCAACAACATCCAAGACAAACAACAGCACAACTTTATCTCCTTTGATATCGAGGAATTTTACCCTTCCATCACGCAAGACCTACTGACTCAAGCACTAGACTTCGCCTCAGACTACGACTCAATCACAGGCAACGAAAGAAACATCATCATCCACGCAAAAAACTCCATTCTCATCCACAACAGTACACCATGGCAAAAAAAGAACAATGCAACATTTGACGTCACTATGGGAAGTTTTGACGGAGCAGAAACGTGTGAACTCGTTGGGAGTTTCCTCCTCTCCCAGCTCGCTAGCCTCAATCTGAACCTTGGTATTTACCGTGATGACGGACTGGCAGTGTGTCGCGCCTCGCCAAGGAGCAGCGAGAATACCAAGAAGCGCATATGCCAAATTTTCAAAGAGAACGGCCTACGGATCACGATTGAAGCCAACAAGCAAACCGTCAACTTCCTTGACGTCACTTTCAACCTGAGAAATAACAGCTACCAACCATTCACGAAACCCAACACAACACTCCAATACGTGCACCATGACAGCAACCACCCACCCACCACCACGAAAAGAATACCTACCGGAATCAATAAAAGGCTATCGATGCTGTCATCTAGCAAAGCTGAATTTGACCAAGCAACCCCCCCGTACCAAAAAGCCCTTGATGAAAGCGGATACAATTTCACCCTCACCTATGAACCCACGCCAGGAAACCAGCCAAAAAAGAACAGAAAACGAAACGACATCATCTGGTACAACCCCCCATACAGCAAAAACGTCTCAACGAACATTGGACACAAATTCCTCAATCTGATTGACAAACACTTTCCCAAAGACAACAACCTAAGAAAAGTATTCAACAAGAACAACATTAAATTGAGCTACAGCTGCATGAACAATATACGACAAATCATCTCAAACCACAACAAAACAATTGCAAATGAGCCGTCGACCCCCAGTCAGAGCGACCCCAAAACCAACAAAGCATGTAACTGTCGAAAGAAACCTGATTGCCCCCTCAACGGGGGGTGCTTACAAACATCAGTTGTCTACCAATCTAAGGTAATACGCAAGGACATTAACACATCCGACACATATGTAGGATTAACCGAGGGTGAATTCAAAACCAGATGGAACAATCACAAGGCTTCTTTCAGGAACAAAAACCTACGAAATACCACAGAACTCAGCAAACACATTTGGGACCTCAAAGACAATAATGTTGAATATTCAATAACATGGCAAATTCTTGCATCCAGCACACCTTACAATAGTGGTAATAAAAGATGCAACCTATGCTTGAAAGAGAAACTGTTTATTATTTACCGTCCAGACCTGTCATCCCTCAACAAGCGCAGCGAAATTGTAACATGCCGCCATAGACGGAAACACCTCCTAGGTAACACATGAGCCAATCACCACGCCCCTAGGCCAGCCTGTACCCACCCACTCTGTGCCCTAAATAAACCATGGTATGCGAATGCTCCCATTAAAATCTCCTGATGATTGAGGGTACCCCCCCTCATGAAACAGGCCTGTAGAGATGAAATAGTCTTGTGATTTTTTTTCCCACACATACATATATATATATATATATATATATATATATATATATATATATATATATATATATATACACACGCATACATATATACATATACCTGTGAAGTGAAAACCATTTCAGGTGACTATCTTTTGAAACTCAAGAGATATATATATATATATATATATATATATATATATATATATATATATGTATTACCTCAACGTGGCTTCATAGTAAAAGAGTGCGGGTACTAGACTGGCCTGCCTGTAGTCCAGACCTGTCTCCCATTGAAAATGTGTGGCGCATTATGAAGCCTAAAAAACCACAACGGAGACCCCGGACTGTTGAACAACTTAAGCTGTACATCAAGCAAGAATGGGAAAGAATTCCACCTGAGAAGCTTAAAAAATGTGTCTCCTCAGTTCCCAAACATTTACTGAGTGTTGTTAAAAGGAAAGGCCATCTAACACAGTGGTGAACATGCCCTTTCCCAACTACTTTGGCACGTGTTGCAGCCATGAAATTCTAAGTTAATTATTATTTGCAAAAAAAAAATAAAGTTTATGACTTTTAACATCAAATATGTTGTCTTTGTAGTGCATTCAATTGAATATGGGTTGAAAAGGATTTGCAAATCATTGTATTCCGTTTATGTTTACATCTAACACAAATTCCCAACTCATATGGAAACGGGGTTTGTATTACGATAATGGCTTTTTTACCGATATTCCGATATTGTCCAACTCTTAATTACCGATACCGATACCGATACCAACCGATACCGATATATACAGTCGTGGAATTAACACATTATTATGCCTAATTTTGTTGTGATGCGCCGCTGGATGCATTAAACAATGTAACAAGGTTTTCCAAAATTAATCAACTCAAGTTATGGAAAAAAATGCCAACATGGCACTGCCATATTTATTATTGAAGTCACAA
>NC_084559.2:46710645-46793145 GCF_033978685.3 Nerophis lumbriciformis
TAGGTGGAATTGAGTCTGGCAGACATTGGTGTTCATTTTTTATCTATCAGAAAATGAAATGAATGATAATATCAAAATCAAATTACAGGATGTTATCAATATAATTTACTATTTTTTCTCAACATCATGTGTTTTTTTCTGTACACGTGTAGCATCATCTACAACAAAACTTGTGCATTTGGACTCATTTCATTAATCACACATTAAGTTAGATGAGGATACATATTATTTTAGCATATGTGCACCCAGAAAATGTGTTCCCATGCAGTTATAAATACAACACAAAATGTACAGATTATCAAAACATTTTTTTGGGCGGGGGGATGTCACAGGTTACATTACCAACATCTTTGACAATCAAGGCATGAACATAACAATCCTCTATTCTAGTGGTTCTCAAATGGGGGTACACGTACCCCTAGGGCAGTGGTTCTCAAACTTTTTTTGTCATCCCCCACTTTGGACAAGGGCGAGTTTTCAAGCCCCACCTGCCCCCATCGCCAAGCTTAACATTTTCAAATTTATTGAACATCAAGTAACATCAAGTTGTATACATTCAAACTCAATAACATAAAATAACATCAAGTTCAATAATAAATAAAATAACTGTGCAGCTGTGGTATAACTTGCCCATCCATCCATTTTCTACCGCTTATTCCCTTTGTGGTCGCGGGGGGCGCTGGAGCCTATCTCAGCTACAATCGGGCGGAAGGCGGGGTACACCCTAGACAAGTCGCCACCTCATCGCAGGGCCAACACAGATAGACAGACAACATTCACACTCACATCCACACACTAGGGCCAATTTAGTGTTGCCAATCAACCTATCCCCAGGTGCATGTCTTTGGAGGTGGGAGGAAGCCGGAGTACCCGGAGGGAACCCACGCAGTCACGGGGAGAACATACAAACTCCACGCAGAAAGATCCCGAGCCCGGGATTGAACCCAAGACTACTCAGGACCTTCGTATTGTGAGACAGATGCACTAACCCCTCTTCCACCGTGCTGCCTGGTATAACTTGCATCAAGTTCAATAATAAATAAAATAACTTGCATCAAGTTCAATAATAAATCAAAAAAAGTGTTATAACTTGCATCAAGTTCAATAATAAATCAAATAAAAGTGTTATAACTTGCATCAAGTTCAATAATAAATCAAATAACTTGCATTAAGTTCAAAATAAATAAAATAAAAGTGCCACTTTGCAATCTTTGCAAAAAAAAAGGAGGAGCTATGCATTTGGGAAGACAGGGCAAGTGACAGCACTTTGCCCCGGGAGAGCCACCTTGCTTCACTGTGAAACACATACTTGCCAACCCTCCCGGATTTTCCGGTAGACTCCCGAAATTCAGCGCTTCTCCCGAAAACCTCCCGGGACATATTTTCTCCCGAAAATCTCCCGAAATTCAGGCGTACCTGAGTGACGTGTCGACAGCATGTTTTCACGTCCGCTTTCCCACAATATAAACAGCGTGCCTGCCCAATCACGTTATAACTGTAGAATGATCGAGGGCGAGTTCTTGGTTTCTTATGTGGGTTTATTGTTAGGCAGTTTCATTAACGTCCTCCCAGCGCGGCAACAACACACAACAACAGCAGTCACGTTTTTGTCTACCGTAAAGCAGTTCGTCTGCCGTAAACAGCAATGTTGTGACACTCTTAAACAGGACAATACTGCCATCTAATGTACATGCATATGTGACATTAACATCTAGGGCTTTTAGAGAGTGCAGTGCACAACTGCGCACACAAGGAGACGAAGCAGAATTCATCATCAGAGAGGGTGTTCAGCATGGTTAGAAAAATAATGACAGAGAATAGAACAAGGATGGACAATTCAACCCTTAACTCAACAATGAGTAGATGAGTGTTATGTGTGTGTATATGTGTAAATAAATGAACACTGAAATTCAAGTATTTCTCTTATTTATATATATATATATCTATATATCTATATATATATATATATATATAGCTAGAATTCACTGAAAGTCAAGTATTTCTTATATATATATATATATATATATATATATATATGTGTGTGTGTGTGTGAAATACTTGACTTGGTGAATTCTAGCTGTAAATATACTCCTCCCCTCTTAACCGCGCCCCCACCCCCAACCGCGCCCCCCACCCCCACCTCCCGAAATCGGAGGTCTCAAGGTTGGCAAGTATGGTGAAACAGCACGGCTGTATGATCAGCTCCCATTTCCTCACACAGTGCAGAGAATAGTCGCGCTTTCAGTGGTCGTGTTTTGATCAAATTTACCGCGCTCACATCTGTTAAAACCTCATTGAGTTCGGGGCTGAGCTGCCTTGACGCGAGTGCTTCCCGGTGAATGACACAGTGTGTCCAATGCGCATTTGGCGCAACCCTCTTTATTAGAGCCTGCAGCTTGTTTCTTGACCCTGCCATGGTCATTGCGCCATCAGAGCAAAAGCCCACACAGTTTTCCCATTTAAGGTCGTGTTCTTTGAGGAAACTGTCCATTATCTTGAACAGCTCATCAGCAGAGGCTCTATTTTTGATGTATTTGCAAAACAGCAAATCCTCGCACAGTGACTCGCCATTCACAAAGCGGACGTATGCGATGAACAGGAAGTCTTTATTGCTGTCAGTAGCTTCGTCCACTTGTAAAGCAAAACGACTTTATTTTCATTTGTCTCCGAGTTGTTCCTCAAGATCACTTGCAATGTCGCATATACGTCTCGCAACTGTGTCGTTTGACAGTGGGACAGCTTTTCATTTTGCTGCGCTTGTCTCGTCAAGTTTGTTCCGCTTTGCCCCGCCCCCATTAGTTACTGTTGCCATGTCTGTCAAACTTTTGCTCCTACCTAGAAATGTAAAGCCTACAGGAAAAATAAGTCATTTACATTTATTTATAAAGCGGATTTCACAAACAGAATCACAAAGTGATTTACAGTGTGTATAGAAAATGAAAGCATAGTAAAAAAAAAAATCTAAAAAATAAAAATAAAAAAATAAAAAAATTAAAGTGAAATTCCCTCCCGTTCCTCGCGCCCCACCTGTCATGTCTCTATTCCCCACCAGTGGGGCGCGCCCCACACTTTGAGAAACGCTGCCCTAGGGGTACTTGAAGGTATGCCAAGGGGTACGTGAGATTTTTTTTAAATATTCTAAAAATAGCAACAATTCAAAAATCTTTTATAAATTTAAATAAAAACTTTTTTTTCCAAATAGTTCAAGAAAGACCACTACAAATGAGCAATATTTTGCACTGTTATACAATTTAATAAATCAGAAACTGATGACATAGTGCTGTATTCGATTTCTTTATCTCTTTTTTTCAACCAAAAATGATTAGGGGGTACTTGAATCAATCAACGTCACTGAAAAAAGGTTGAGAACCACTGCTCTATTCTCCTATCTTAAGACGGCACATAGCTCCGCCCCTATTAAGTCATGCACGCTCTTGTGGCAGGGGTTGGAAAAAATTGCTATTGTGCCATCCAGTGGACACCTTTAGAACAGCAGTTTCTTTCATTCAAAAATGTCAGCTCATTTTTATACTTTAGCAAACCCATCTCGCGGGCCGGATAAAACCTGTTGGCGGGCCTGACCTGGCCCGCCGGCCGTACGTTTGACACCTCTGGACTAGATGCAACGTTTTGGCGTGGCATTGTCGGTCTGGAACCCAGGAAGAAAAGACATCAGGCAAGTGCAGAAAAGAAGCCATGTGTCTTAGGGAAAATGCAGGTAATAGAAAACCAAAACACAGATGTGCAGCAGGGTAGTGCACAAGAAGCAAACATGAGTATTAAGTGCAAAGCAAATGATCATGGCATAAGGAGGCAGCAAACAGGAAGTGGAACAAAAAATATGACAGGAAATAAAACAAAATAGAAAAAAGCTAATAACAGTCAAGTGAGATCGTGACACTAGAATATCCCACAGACCCTGAAGGTTCATAAAAGCTAAATTCATGAACCTTGATTCTATTTGTGAAAATACAATAAATACACAATCAGGGTCTAGGCCAGATGAGTACGGGTCCATCTTAAAAAACAAAATTCAACTCTGAACAAATTGCAAACTGTTTTTAGGAATCTTCAGAGTCTGTGGTATAATCTCGTTCAGATATAAGATATTTAGGTGCAATGTTTTTTAATCTGGACTAAAGACTGAAAAAAGGGCTAGACATGTCTTTATTGTAATGATCAGTTTTTGGCTTGTTTTTGTGTTTAGTATTTCTTCATGGCTCGCACTCTTATTTTTGGTTCAACTTCCTGTTTTAGTTAATTAATCCACTGGCTTTACCACTGTTCTCCACACCTTCATTTGATTAGTATTTAGGGGACTCACCTGCCTATGATCACTGATCAAGAGGAATTATCTGTCAGTGTCGCCTTCTTTGCAACACTGGTTCATTTGTGACTAATTTTTATGGTGTGCCTTTTTGATTGAATTAAAATACCTTCTATTCTGCACTTTGCCATTTCTGCATCTTGTGTTAGTGATCATGCACAACCGTGACATTTTTTGCATTCTCGCAAATACCGTATTTTCCGGAGTATAAGTCGCACCGTAGTACAAGTCGCACGTGCCGAAAATGCATAATAAAGAAGGAAAAAAACATATATAAGTCGCACTGGAGTATAAGTCGCATTTTTTGGGGACATTTATTTGATAAAAGCCAACACCAAGAATAGACATTTGAAAGGCAATTTAAAATAAATAAAGAATAGTGAACAACAGGCTGAATAAGTGTACGTTATATGAGGCATAAATAACCAACTGGTATGTTAACGTAACATATTATGGTAAGAGTCATTCAAATAACTATAACATATAGAACATGCTATACGTTTACCAAACAATCTCTCACTCCTAATCGCTAAATCCCATGAAATCTTATACGTCTAGTCTCTTACGTGAATGAGATCAATAATATTATTTGATATTTTACGGAAATGTGTTCATAATAGTTTAGTGTTTCTTCCTGGCGTGCAGTCTTATTTTTGTTCCACTTCCTGTTTTGGTTACGTCTGTCACTGACTTCAATCCGACTGTTCGATTCGATTTCTAGAGGAGGGGTGATTTGATTCATAATCGATTCTTGTTTTAAGTGATTCTCACAATGTATTATTTAGAACATTAAATATAATAAAACATTTTCAAAACAGGTAACCAGTTGAAAATAACTTTTTGATTGCAAAGCGATGGCCAAAATTATATATATATATATAAAAAAAAAAAAGGAATACATTTTTGAAAATTATGAATCGTTTTTTTGTTTGTTTTATGTAATTTATTTAAGGTCAAACAAAAAACAATCACCATAACATTTGAAATGAATAATGAACAAAGTACAGTTACAACATTTGTTGTTCAACTCAGAAGACTAAATATATAGATATATTCATGACATACAACAAAATAACTAAACATGCAAACAATAACTTACTTCGTTATATCTTTTCATCATGATTTAACATTTTTTTTTTTAAATGTCTACAGAAGATTTAGATTGTTTTATGTCACTGTCAAGATTGTTCCATAAACCAACACCTTTAATTGAAATACTTCTCTCCTTTATCCCTGTTCTAAATATCAATTTAGTAGAGAGCTCAGTTCCTTTTGGATTATAATTACTTTCTCATCTAACAAATCCGTTTGGAGCGTTGTTTGGCATATTTAGATTTACAATTGGAATGAATAGGAATCACAATTCTTGTGTGCACCCCTAGATCTACAGCAGGCCTGGGCAATCATTTTGACTCAGGGCCCAAATTTAGAGAAAAAAATGTGTCTAAGGGCCGGTATATCTATTTTTAGGAACACTAATACAAAACCTCACAATAATGTCTTATTGAATGCTAAAAACTTTATGACAGACCTCCTTAAAAACGGAATGGAATAATAAAGAATGTGGGATTTACAATATTAACTATGAACGATAAAACACTGAATATTAACAACATATGACTGTCACACCCCCTCTTGATCGACATATTTTACAATCAAGGGATCGCAACAAAAATGCAACAAACACAGCAAATTATGAACGCGATGGGTAAAACCCCCCCCGCCTACAATCTGATACATCACTAAGCTTTAGAACTTTGTTGTAAAAATTTCCTTCAGCGTCTGTCCCTGACACTCGCATTTCAGGCTGGCCGCGCTGTAAACACTCTGTGGAAACGCTCCCCACCCACACTGCTTGGTGCTTCGTCTGAGCTGCTGTGACTTAGATTACCATAGTAATTTATTAGATTACCATAGTAACTAGTATATCATGCAAAAATGCAGATTCCAACCATTGTAATACTTTGTATAGTTCAAGATTTACGCTAATTTGAAAACATCACTGCACATCATAATGGCAGCTACAGTTTCCATCTTAAAGATCTAAAAAAAAATATTTGGGAATGTCCGTCGGGCCAGATTGATAAGCTTAATGGGCCACATGACGGACCTTAATTTGCCCAGGTCTGGTCTACAGTATGTACAGCGGTTTTTAATCTCAACATGTGCTAATGTGGACGAAACGCCTAGAAAAGGGTTGCATTTCACAAACCATAAACTCTATTAAGACTCTTTAAACAGCATTTAGTTACATTTTTCTTATTGTTTTTTTTTGACATTCCAAGTAAAAAGTATCAGTTTGGTATTGACTGTCAGCCTCGCCCGCCATTCGAAATGGAAGCAAACTTCAGCAGTGTTTTAGAAACAGGACAAATTAATGGTTGCCGTTAAAAACATGATGTATGTTTATGGCAACAAAAGGTTAAATATGCCTTTAAGTAATACATCTTCAGGGATTCTAGACCAGAATATCCGGCCTCTCTCCTTGAGTTGTGCATAAAAGGACAAACTGTTCCGAGTGAGAGACACATAAAACACGCCTGCAGACTCGCTGACCCCAATACATGTCTGATACCTTTATTAGCACTGAGCAAGAGCAGCACGACCTGGATGCTCGACCATCCAGCAGACCCACAGGCACACGCTATATAACATCATTACATATTCAAGAGGCACACACACACACACACACACACACACACACACACCTGGCAGGCTTACAAGTTATTATTAGGAGTGTGTGTTTGTTCTACCGGGTTGTTTCTCATGCCTCCATCTTATCTGCTGCCACTCGCACATTAGGGCCAATTCCATCAGTGCACCGAGAACTTGCTTTTTACATTACCGCCTACCTTTTTTTAAAAATACTTTTGTCCTCGGATAATTATTGCCACGAGCGCAGGGTTAATTGAATGGAAATAAGTTACTTTGTCGACTTCAACCGAAGGGAAACATAATCATCATGAGGAAAACTGCACTGCCTCAAATCGTAATGTTTTGAAGTAGTTAAGATGTGTTTAAAGTTTTAGAGTAATTATTCTATGCAGATTGTAGGTTAATGGATAACCATGAGCAGGGCCATGTCACGCAGGTATAATTCCCCTCGATAGAACGGGAAGGAACGACTGGCTGTAAACTATGAATATATCAAGTCAGAGCCTTTTAACTGGCGGCCCGAGTTCAGTATTCATATTTTTGCAGCCAATTCCTAAAAACTTAAGGTTGCTCCTGTTGTATAAAGGAACTTGGACCAGTGTAAACACATCCTGGAATTGAAATTGTAACCTTGCAAGCAAATACCAAGGTCAAAACTTGGGATTTGCATAACTGAGGCGTTTTGTCAATGCATCTTTTTAGATCCTCTCCTTTTTGGCAGTTACAAAAATGTTTTGGAATGTGATTTACAGTGGGTACGGAAAGTATTCAGACCCCTTGAATTTGGTTTAGTCTTTGTTTCGTTGCAGACATTTGCTGAAATCAAAAAAGTTCATTTTATTTCTACCGTACTTTCCGGACCATAGGGCGCACTGCAGATGAAGGGTCTATTTTCGATATTTTTTCATATATAAGGCGCACCTTATTATAGGGCGCAGTCATATTATTATTTTTTTTTCTAAATGTAAAACACTTTCTTGGGGTCTACATAGCATGTAATGATGGTTATTTGGTAAAAATTTTGCTTTGATTATGTTTTACAGATCATCTTCAAGCCGCTTTCTGACAGTCACTTCTGGATGCGCCGTTTTGTGGGCGGTCTTATTTACGTGGCTCACCTTCGACAGCGTCTTCTCCCCGTCATCTTTGTTGAAGCGGTGTAGCGTGCAAGGACGGGAGTGGAAGTGTGAAAAGGTGGAGCCAACTGTGTTAATGACATTCAGACTTTACTTAAATTAATAATGGAGCAGCATCTCATCTGGAAACAATAACAACGCCGGAAATGTGTCCCGTCAAAAACCGATTGACCGGAACTCTATAATAACTAAAGTTCCTTGGGTGAATAATGTAAACTCACTACACCGGCATGTTTTAGCACTTTCATGGCGAGTTTACTGACAGATATAAGTAATAATTTTTACACTACTTTATATTAGAAATGGCAACAGCAGAGGATGAATGTCCTATAACAAGAAGACAGAGAAAAAGAAGAAGCTTATCGACTACGGCGTCTCCACGGATTACAAAGGCAGACGCGCGCAATTTTTCAGGATTTTTGCAGATCCCAAATACAGATCAGCAGGTACCAGAAGGTAAGAAAAGTTTATTTTGCATAATATGGCGAAACAAAACGCCAGATAGTATGTCTTACCTTATACACACACCATAATAATACTTGTATGTTGAAGCACAGTACAATCCATCAAGCGGTGCGGCTTCATAGCTTACCAAAGTCATACTAAAACATTTTGATACATTTTTGAGCGCCGTGTGTATAATTTCAATGGAACATATAAAATGTTGGTGTTGTTTACTTGAGTCATATTGCAGTTTACACGTATCTCTTATGTTTGACTGCCATCTACTGGTCACACTTATCATTACACTATGTACCAAATAAAATTGCTTCGAGTTCGGTAAGCAAAACCAGAATTATTCCGTACATTAGGCGCACCGGCTTTAAGGCACACTGTCAAGTTTTGATGGACATAAAGGACTTTAAGTGCGCCTTACAGGTATAGTAGGGATGTCCCGATCCAGGTTTTTGCACTTCCGATCCGATACCGATATTGTTTTTGCACTTCCGATCCGATACCGATTCTGACCGATACCGATACTGACCGATACTGGCCTATCCCAGCATGTATTAAAGTTTAAAGTTATTTAGCCTACTTAGTTGTCAGAATCATGTTGAAAAGGGTTTTAGTACTCTTGATAACAACTAGCCAGCTGAATTAGGGGAGTTTGAATAATACACAATGGTTGGTAACAAGAAACTGACCTGTTTATTCAAGGATAAACACAAAATAGACAAAATTATACATGACAAACAGAAATGGCATCATTGAACTAGGGCTGGGCGATATGGCCTTTTTTTAATATTGCGATAATTTAAGGCCATATTGCGATACACAATATATATCTCGATATTTTGCCTTAGCCTTGAATGAACACTTGATGCATATAATCACAGCAGTATGATGATTCTATGTGTTTTGATTGATTGATTGAGACTTTTATTAGTAGGTTGCACAGTGAAGTACCGGTACATATTCCGTACAATTGACCACTAAATGGTAACACCCCAATAAGTTTTTCCACTTGTTTAAGTTGTCCACTTAAATTGATTCATGATACAGATATATACTATCATCATAATACAGTTATCACACAAGATAATCACATTGAATTATTTATAATCCGAGGTGTGGAGGGGGGCGCCTGATGTAAGTGTCAAAAAGACAGCCAAAAGAGTTTGATATGAGAATAAATCTAAAGTTAAAATATAGGGTAGAAATGCACCCATTTGCAGGAAATGTAGTCTTGATTTTCAAAATGTTCTTTCAAGGCTTGCATGTCTACATTAAAACATTCTTCTTCATACTGCATTAATATATGCTACTTTTAAACTTTCATGCAGAGAAGGAAATCACAACTAAAAAAATCACTAATTTTTTCATACGGTGTTGATGTGGAAATTTTTGCCTCGCATTTTGATGGTGTGGACGTGTGGCACCGAATGGAGATAAGCGTCTCGACAGACATTACGATATTTGAACAATGATGACGAAAACTGTTTTCTCTGTCGTGTCCGTGTGTCGAAAATTGTTATGCGCTTATTTTTTTATTTGATTTTGTGCGTGGCATAGATTTGCCGTGCGCAGAGGACGTTTGAGCAGGCGCGCACCTTAGCGGCTGCGCTAGCATCACAGCTAACGTTAGCCATGCTGCTACCTCTCTGCTGGGAGAGGACGTATACGTATGTGACGTGTGTAAGAAGTTGCGCTTGCTGTCTGTGAGAAGGAGACAGAAGAAGGAGTGGGAAGAGCCTGTAGTGCAATGCCAGCAGCTAAAAGCAACTGCGTGAGAATCCATGTGGATGTGTTGATGGTGTGCTGGAAAATGCGGAACGGAAATAGGGAGCAGCAGAAAAGTGGAATGTATTATTTGAATCTGTGCGTTGGAAAACACGGACCGGAGTTTTTTTTAAAACTGGATCTGGATCGGCATTTTCCCTTGCCTTGCCGATACGCATTTTTTGGCAAATATCGGCGGCCGATCCGATCCAAATATCGGATCGGGACATCCATAAGGTATAGTACAGAAAATACGGTCATTAATCTGCACTCAGTACCCCATCTTAACAGAAAAAAACAGAAGTGTACTAATTTTTGCAAATTCATTCAAATTTTAAATCTGTTTTGCCCATTCCTCTTTGCAGCGCCTCTTAAGCTACAGCAGGTTGGATGAGAAGCGTTGGTTTTCATCCAGGATGCTTCTGTACATTGCTGCATTTATTTTTCCATATATTTTGACTCATCTCCCAGTTCCTGCTGCTGAAAACCCTCCCCACAGCATGATGCTGCCACCACCATGCTTCACTGTAGGGATGGTATTGGTCTGGTGCCTGGTTTCCTCCAAACATGACGCCTGGCATTCACGCCAAAGACTTCAATCTTTGTCTCATCAGCCCACAGAATGTTGTTTTTCATGGTCTGAGAGTCTTTCGGGAGCATTTTGGCAAACTTTTTCTAAGAAATGGCTTCCGTCTGGCCACTATACCACACAGGCCTGATTGGTGGATAGCTGCAGAGATGGTTGTCCTTCTGGAAGGTTCTCCTCTCTCCACAGAGGAATGCTGTAGCTCTGACAGAGTGACTATTGGGTTCTTAGTCACCTCCCTGACTAGACTAAGATGAATTCAGCAATGTACAAAGACATCCTGGATGAAAACCAACACTTCTCATCCAACTTGAGAGGTGCTGCAAAGAGGAATGGGCGAAACTGCCCAAAGATAGGTGTCCCAAGCTTGTGGCATCGAATTAAAAATGACTTAAGTCTGCAATTTCTGCCAAAAGTGCATGAACGAAGTATTAAGCATGCACTTATGTGCATGTCCTTTTTGAGATTTTTTAAAATAAATTTGCACAAAAATCTACATTTCTGTCAAGATGTGATGATGAGTGTACATTAATGATAAATAAAATGAACTATTTTTGATTTTAGCAAATGGCTGCAATGAAACCAAGCGTGAACAATTTAAAGGGGTCTGAATACTTACACCAAAGTGTTGCTGGAGCTTGTTTTAGTCATTTGAGATGTGACGTTCGCGAACAAATCAAGTCTTTTGAACATGGTCTTTTAAGTGAACGATGACAACCGATTACCAATTGTGAGCCTTTTTTGAGCACATGCAAATTTCGCATCGACAATTGCCCTCGACTGGAAAGTGGACTAGAAAATTAGTCAGAATTAAAAGGAATTTTAGCAGCATGGGGAGGGACATTTTGGTAGTTTTCATCTTCAAAACCAGTACAATATATAGATTTTTTTCAAAGAACAAGAAACTGAAATTTCATTAGAAACTTTGTGTGAATGCTGAAGAGCCAGAGCCAAAGCCGAAGTGAAATGATAACAGTTAGCATGCTGGCCAGATAGCGAACAGTAATGAAAAATATGAGCAGAATGAGCTAGCATACTAACAGTACTATGCGAACATGCTAACAATAGCATGCTTATAATTAATTGTAGTAAAATACTAAAATATATAACAGTGAGGTGTATACCTGTTACGTTAGCTAAAAAAGCAAGCATGCTAAAATGTTAATTATAACATGCACCAATTACCAAAATATATTACTCTAAAGTGTGTACTTAAATTATTTTTTTAAATGCTAGGCATGCTAAAATTAGCATGCATCAAGTACCATAATTCGACTGAGGTGTATAACTACTAAATTAGCTTTAAAAAACTTGCACACTAATGTTAGCATGCTAACCGCTTTCATTCGTCAAGTAACAAAATATTTGATACTGAGGTGTATGCCTGCAAAAAAGATAGCATGGTAAAATTAGAATGCTAACGATTGTGCTGCAAACCGTTAAAAAATTGGATACGGGCCGCACCTTGGACACTAGTGGACTAAAGGGTAGTGGGGTAGTGCGTACACACATGGTAGAAAATTGTTTAACTCAAATTTTTATTGTCCTAAGTTTAATAGTAGTTTTATTTATACTGTTTATATGCATTTTATTCCTTCGTATTGAGTATTCTTGATAATCTACAATGTAAATAGTGATGAAAATAAAGAAAACGCATTAAATGAGAAAGTGCGTCCAAACTTTCGGCCTGTACTGTATGTCTCTATCTATATATCTATACTATCAGTATCAATATTTCTATCAATCCACCCACCGGTTTACCTTTATAAGCTCCAAAGTTACCGGTTAGCATATCCTGATACGGTCTGTGGTGTAGCATGTCTAGCTATTTCTCCTCCTCCAGTTATCATGGAACTAGTAAGAAACAGTTTATCTGCTGGCATGGAGGTGCGGAAGTGTCTTTGTACTGTGGAGGGAAATAAACACTATAGTGCGTTACGTTTGTGTTTGTTCGCTTGTTGCTGTCAAATTTGCACACTTAGAATGTGTAATCAACATGCATTATCATGATGGTAGGGCTGCACAATAATTTTGATCAATATTGAAATCACCATTATTAATCACGGTTATTTACTATGTTATGTAAAACATTTTTATTGCCCTTTCTATTTTAAACAAACAGTATGTTAACTTGGCGTTCATTTTAAAATGAAATTTAATTTAAAAATTTAAAAAAATACAATACAAATTTACAAAAGACTAACTAAAAATAAATATGCCATTGCAAGTGTGATCACAAAGTACAAACAAGTGAAAAAATAAAGATCATGACACTTACTAAAAGGAACACACTGTACTGCTCACAGTATATACAGGACATGCATGAATCCATCTATTTTCTACCGCTTATGTCTTTGCAAAATAAAACAATATTACATCCGTTATTTATGCATGTATTTGAGAAGTGGATGAACATGGGGTCCCTCGGCGCACGGTTGATGTTACGGTAGTCTATACGTCGGGGAGTTGCACCAGTGGCGGGCGGACTGCTCTGTGGGCAACCATAACTGTTTAGATCAGGGGTGGGCAATTCATTTTACCGGGGGCCGCATGAGCAACCTGAGCACTGCTGGAGGGCCACACTGACAATATTTCAATTACATTTTGCTCTAATTTTTTTGATATACCGTAAGATAAATAATAATATTTTCATTTAACTTATCTTTATACAAAAGCAGATGGCTTTTGATGGTTTTATTTTTAACACTTTCTTACACAACACTTCCTGATGAATTTCAATTTCTGTCACTTTATCCTGCATCCTCTTTGTTGTGAACGTAGCACGCCTGTAAGGTGATTGGCGAATAAGGAGGAAGCGTTGCTGTTGCAGAAATGAGGAGTGAGGATAGACGTGCGTGTGGAAAGAACGAGATAAGTTGAGCTGTGTTAGTATAGGTTGCTCAATAAAAGTTTAAAAAGAGTGTCAGACTTGGTGTGCACTTCTTCTGGACGCTACAATTGGTGTCAGAAGTGGGATGAAATTCCTCCCAGTTCGCCTTGCCATCAAACCTGGGAGTCTTCATTGAGAGCGGAATTCCCTCATGCCAAGCAGCGTGCGCTGCACCTGTAGACGCTGCCTCTCTCCTTCCTCCCTCTCTCTCTCTCTCTTTGCGGCGAGCTCCTCACGTCCGGGATTCACACAGACATCTGCAGTCGCTGCCGGCACCTTAAGTCCCCACTCAATGTCCTCCCCCTCCCGTTCAATCTTGACAAAGTCGCCAGGAAACACCGTGGCACGTAAAGTACCTCCCGATGACGTAGCAGGCTGAGCACACAAGCAGCGCAGTATGCTCACACAAGCAGCGGCAGTATGCGCAAAGTTTGACTTCTGACACCAATTGTAGCGTGCAGAAGAAGTGCACACCAAGTCTGACGCTCTTTTTAAACTTTTATTGAGCAACCTACACTAACACAGCTCAACTTATCTCGTTCCTTCCACACGCACGTCTATCCTCACTCCTCATTTCCGCAACTCAAGAACACAACATCAACTTCAGCAGGTCGTTACACTATATTTACTGTTTACTATAGTTTTACCTTTAATTTCTGTAAAGAAATGTATTGTTGGGAAACACGGCATTCGTCATCAACTTTTCTTTTTTTTGCGTCTCAGGGATAACCGGGCATCACTTGTCGCTGTGCACCTTTACTCACAGGTTACACACGGACATACGCCCATAAATAACACTTTTCAAAATAAAAGCAGCACAGTTATATTGCACGCACGACATAGATGTTTTTTTAAAGTTATTTTGTAATTTGTGATTGCCGCCGTTCACTTTCACTCACAATCGCGCACGAGCATACGTCCACACGGAAGTAATACAAATAACGCTTTTCAAAACAAAAGCAGCACCGTTGTATTGCACACTCGAGATAAATACTTTTTAAAATGTATTTTGTAATTTATGATTGGCCTCACGTGGGCCGGACAGAGACGTACAAAGGGCCGCAGAATGCCCAGGTCTGGTTTAGATTATCAGCTGCATGCTGCGGTGGGCCATCAGGGCCAGCAAGGCCTTCTCTGCTGGCCCAACATAAATCATGATCAGAAATTGTTAAGTTAATTTAATTTGTACTTTCCCTGAATATAAAAAAAAGTATAAATCATGTTCTCTTCATGTCCAATTAGGCTCCAATGTTGCTGTTTTTATTTAGAGCTTTTATCCCATCAGAATTCAGCTAAGTTGTTGCCAACGCTGTATGAAATCTGCAGAGGTCTTTTGAGTCAACAAGTGGCGGTTTGTGCAGTGTAAGCTAATCGGGCACACACAGCTGTTAGACAGTTGCTATAGCCGATCAGATCAGTAGTTGTTGACGGTGGCTCTTCTAGGAAGCCATATGTTGAACCGTTGCACGTGACATTGACGCCTCCTGTGATTGAATACTCCCTTGGATCATAAATTATGGGTTTCGACGGCAGGAAGTGCTATGTCGATCAGCCGAGTCGTACCGGTGCCACACTCGGCTAGCAAAGAAATCCGTTAACGGTGTCAAGTTTCTTTGATGTGACCATCAAAGTCACTTCTGCTGTTGTCACCACAACTCTTAGCTGCTGCTACCACTACAGAAAAATAAATACAAATACATTCTCAGATGAAAGTCTTGCGAGCCAATTCTAATGCTTACAATTGTTTGTACACAAACAATTGTAAGCATTTGACAATAATACGTTTTTGACTGTATATAATAACCAAATGCGGTGTGACATGAGCTCTAAACTTCTAATTTTGTCAGTACCGCGCAGAGCTATAAATCTACAGCTGATGTAGGTTTATTGATTTTTAAATGCGCTGGAAAATAACCCATTTTGTACACTACTGAGGTGATTCAATACAAAGTAGTGCGCAAGTGTGTTTCTGTAAAGTAGTTCTCCAGCCGTGGTCATGTGGTAGCATAAATTATGGCATTTTGAGAAGTATTTAATAAAGTTAAACTAAGTAGAATATCACTGAAGGCCTAGGTGTGAATGAATGGCCCGCCACTGGCGGTTAAGGAAAAAAGGGAAGTGTTTAAGGCTTAACCTGTCGCTGTACCTCACTAATTTGTTTAAATGTGCACACCAGCGCAACTTTTTCGTGTTGCTGCGTGTTTGTTTATACGCGCACAAGCATTTCCGGGTTTGCCGGAACGAGCAGGAGCATGCCAAGAGAACGTAGAGGCGTGCGGGTGCGTTAAAATGTGGGTCACTCTACAGGAGAGAAGAGCACTGATGTAATGTATTTTTTCCCCCAAATATTTTTGGGAGCTACAGGCGACCAGCTGATCAGTCACCCTTTCACTTGCCCTCACATAACTCTACTGTCTCTCGGTTGCCCCTGGTGGTTGGCTTTAATTGATATTTTTGTTTTGATACTTTGATATGCAGTAGAACCTGCTTTTTAAATGTTAGTATCGTCGACGATCACCCTCATTTAATCGTAATCGTAATTCAATTGATTGTGCAGCCCTACACGATGGTATTAAAAAAAAATATATATATATATATATATATATATATATGTATATACATATATATATATAGATATACACATACATACATACATATACATATACATATATATATATATATATATATATATATATATATATATATATACATACATATATATATTACTAAATATTATGCCAAATTCATATATATATATATATAAATGTGGCCAACAATCTTGTTGGCCAAATTTATATCGTGCAACCAAAGTTTGGACAAACGTTGTTCACATTTGACATTCATTTAAGACACGTATATTTTTGGTCATTTTAACGACTTCGAAAACGTACCAACTGGACATCATACCCTGCAGTGTGAGTGTAGCCTAAAAGCTAAAACCCCAAAATAATGTTACCTAAATAAAATGCTGACCTGAGTTATACACACGACTGACCTCAAGTCTCAAGATTCTTTTTTATAATGTGTACAAAAGTGGCAATTTTTTCTAATAGTAAACAGCAATGTTGTAGAAAAAATAGAATACGCACGGCCATAGTTGAGGTACTTTTATTTACAAAGACTGCTAACAGATCCCCGTTGTTCCGCAAACATCTGATGGATAAATATGTTCCTGCTGACGACCTGCAAATGGAGAATGACCATGAGGACTTGCACGTTATACTAAATTACACAATTATATATGTCAATGCTGCTAATCGCTAATTCAACCAAACTTGGCAAAGGCTGCAGTTAACAAAAAATACAATAGTGATATTTTATCAAAGACAAGTACAGTATACTATATGAATACGGGTATTCTAATTACCTCAGATGACATTTTACTTCTTCAGGAGCTGATGTCTGACGATGATGAAGGGGAACGCAAAGCCGCTGCCGAAGAACAACACCATCATGCCCAGTAGACGCCACTTGTTCTCCACGGAAAACGGAAGGTTCTTTCAAAGCACAAGAGTTGAACAACAAGTCAGTCAAGTAATGTCTAAACATCCATCCATCCATCCATTTTCTACCGCTTATTCCCTTTGGGGTCGCGGGGGGCGCTGGAGCCTATCTCAGCTACAATCGGGCGGAAGGCGGGGTACACCCTGGACAAGTCGCCACCTCATCGCAGGGCCAACACAGATAGACAGACAACATTCACACACTAGGGCCAATTTAGTGTTGCCAATCAACTTATCCCCAGGTGCATGTCTAAACATGTTAAACAAATATAAATAAAATACATTTAAGGTGTGACTTGGGGAACATTAAAAGCAGTATGTTTAAGGTGTACTAACCAAAGAAGGGAAGTTGCAAAGAACACAACAGGAAATTAAAACCCTGTATTGTTATTTGTGAGGCTAAGAGTATATGTGTATGCATAATAACAGTTTATGTTACATAACACGCCTGGTGAACACATGCTAATTGACGTATTTCCCAATGTCCACCCAAAACCAACTTAATATACAGAATATTCACAAAGACGCAGAAGTTATAATGCGTATGTGTAAATAAAGCGGTGTTAGCTTTGTTTTGTACCACTCCATGTGTGTTAAATATCTAGTTTAACCGCAAAGCTAACACAAACAAGTGTTATTTAGAAACAGCGTTAAATAGATAGGTTAGCCGCAAAGCTAACACATACAAGACGCAGCCTGTCAAACTGACAAAAGGTTCCCTATCTCTAATAATGTACATTGCAATTTAATTTCAATAATATGAAATAGCAATAACTTACACAGATGGGTCGACATGATTAATAACCGTGATGTTAGGAAGTGTGTTAGCGTGACCTCCATGTTAGCATTCAGCCATAAACCAGGCCGCCATTCATATGCACCTCCTCTAACCTTATAACTTTGCTTTGTATTGATAGTCTTACCTGTCCTGGTCCTTCGCCATAATGTGAAGCACGAACAGCAGACGTTGTGAATCGCCTAACAGCTTGCCCGAACATGATTTTGCCTTTTTACTTTGGCGCTAGAGTTGCGACCTTCTTGTTTCTGTGGGAGAGAAACGGAAGTATGCGCATTGCTTGGCAGGCGCGTGGCATGCTGGGAAACGCTGGCGCTCTTGGGAAATGTAGTTTTATAGCTAATCGTGTTCGCTCCACATTTAGCGACATCGTAATGCAATTCATAAAACAAAACAATTATATTAGGAAATAATTGGACTTAATGAATTGTTTTAGGGGGTGTTTGTCCATAGGAGGGGTGGTGTTTATTTTACCTTTCTGTGAGAGAGAACGCTTGGCAGTCGCGTGGCATGCTGGGAAACGCGAGAGCTCATGGGAAATGTAGTTAGTTAGCTGCTCGCGTTAGCTTTCAATGTTGCTCCATTGTAATGTGATTCATGAAATAAAAAAGTTCTACTTGACACTAATTTAATGTAATGCATCAATTTAGGAGGTGTCCTTAGGAGTAGGTGTTTATTGTACTATTATATTTAGATCTTTCATTTGTACTTTTTTTTTTTTTTTTAATTCTTATTTTCTTTTCTTATTTAGACCAGTGGCCCCCAAACTACAGCCCGCGGGCCGAAAGTCTCAAGTAAAAAAAAAAAAAAGTGTCCTTTTTTAATCTATTTTCTACTGTTTGTTACTCTCGGGGTCTCATAGCCGCTCAGACAAATCATATTGTCTGAAAATGCATTTTCCCCTCGACAGTGCACTCTTTTAGTAAATTAGTGCGTGGGGAATATATATATACATATGTATATACAGGTATATATGTATATATATATATATATATATATATATATATATATATATATATATATCCAGCCATCCATCCATTTTCTACCGCTTATTCCCTTTTGGGGTCGCGGGGGGCGCTGGAGCCTATCTCAGCTACAATCGGGCGGAAGGCGGTGTACACTCTGGACAAGTCGCCACCTCATCGCAGGGCCATATATATATATATATATATATATATATATATATATATATATATATATACATATATATATATATATATATATATATATATATATATATATATATATATATATATATATATATATATATATATATATATATATATATATATATATATATATATATATATATATATATATATATATATATATATATGTCTTAATAAGGTTATCCAAAAAATAGTGCTCGATACCGTAGTAGAGCCCAATATATGTATGTGTGGGAAAAAAAATCACAAGACTATTTCATCTCTACAGGCCTGTTTCATGAGGGGGGGTTCCCTCAATCATCCTGAGGATTGAGGGAACCCCCCTTATGAAACAGGCCTGTAGAGATGAAATAGTCTTGTGATTTTTTTCCCCACACATACATATATATATATATATATATATATATATATATATATATATATATATATATATATATACATATATATATATATATATCAGTGACGTGCGGTGAGGTTCATGTCTGGTGAGGCACTGACTTCATCACAGTCAGATTTACAAACATATGAACCCTAAAGAGTATCTTATTCACCATTTGATTGGCAGCAGTTAACGGGTTATGTTTAAAAGCTCATACCAGCATTCTTCCCTGCTTGGCAATTAGCATCAAGGGTTGGAATTGGGGGTTAAATCACCAAAAATGATTCCAGGGCCGCTGCTGCCCACTGCTCCCCTCACCTCCCAGGGGGTGATCAAGGGGATGGGTCAAATGCAGAGAATAATTTCACCACACCTCGTGTGTGTGTGACAATCATTGGTACTTTAACTTAACTTTAACTTTACACATACAAACTGTAGCACACAAAAAAGCACATTTAATAAAAGAAACGTTATTATGGTCTTATCTTTACTTATAAATGAAGTCCTTCTGAACAAAAGCATCGATAACTTGTTTATAGAAGTCTTCCTTATCTTTCTTCAGTTTTAAAAGTCTCTCTGTCTCAATGGAGATCTTCCTTTAATTATTACCTCCTGCTTGAATTGAAAGTCCAGTTTAGAAAACGGTTTTATTTTAGATATGTAATCCTCCATGTTAAAAGTTCAGGCGAGAGGAAAAAATAAACGATCGCTAACTGTTGCTGCTTGTTGTCACTTATTCTGCAGCCGAGTAGTCGCAGAAATGATCTCTGGGATCACTAGCGCCCTCTACCACCATGAGGCGGGATTACTGCGAGCCTCAGCCACTGCGTCTATCGCAGCCATTTTATGATTGCTCAGCACAAGAAATACGTTACACACATACAGTTGTTGACAAAATACACTGTACATTATATACCTCAGCTAACTAAACTATGGAAATGTATAATATAATTCATATAGCAATACGGTCTCACTGCACAGCAGGCCAGCAGTTAGCCGAGTCATTGCGCAATCCATGGTGAGACTCAACTGGATGCTGATCACCGCAAGTCTCTTTTCAGTATTTGAACGGCAAATGTGAAAATTCAGCGATTTTGAATAAAAATAATCTAAAAATGGTGAAGTTAAATCGAAAATAACTTTATAGTATAATCACTGGATACATATAACAATTTAATTAATTTATTTCTTTAAAAAAAAAAATTCTTTCGATGATGGCACGTGAGGCCCCGCCTCACCTGCCTCCCCTGACTGCACGTCACTGATATATATCAGTTTCAGTTTTCAGTTTGAGTTTATTTCGAACATGCAAGTATACAACATGATACATCACAATCTCCAGTTTCTCTTTTCAACATGTTCGAAAAGGAGTAGGAAGAAGCAGAGCTTATTTAATCCTACCCCTTTTCTTTTACATAACAGTTGCTAAAACTTTTGTTCACTTCCTGTTCTCAATTTATTCACAATATACTCCATAAGTAATCACAATAAAATAAGTAAATAAATAATAATTGGTGAAGTAAGTTACATTTCATATGTTGAGATAAGTAAGATTATTTTGTGAGTGAAAGAATGGATGAGTTAAATAAATTCAGAATGTTTATCATGGTTCTTCTTCTTTGTACTTTGTAAACACTTTAAGTTTGAAGAGTTTCTTGAAGTGGATCATATTAGTACATTGTTTGATTGCTTTGCTTAATCCATTCCATCATTTAATTCCACATACTGATATACTGAAGGTCTTAAGTGTTGTACGTGCATACAAATGTTTTAAATTACATTTCTCTCCAAGATTATATTTCTCCTCTTCTTTTGAGAAGAATTGTTGTATATTCTTGGGTAGCAGGTTATAGTTTGCTTTGTGTATCATTTTAGCTGTTTGCAAATTCACTATGTCGTAGAATTTCAGTATCTTTGATTCAATAAATAAAGGATTTGTGTGTTCTCTATATCCAACATTATGTATTATTCTAACTGATCTTTTTTGTAACACCGTTAATGAATGATTGTACTTTTGTAATTATTTCCCCATATTTCTGCACAATATCTCAGATATGGTAACACTAGTGCGCAGTAGAGAATATGAAGTGATTTTTTGTCTAGAACATGTTTTGCTTTATTCATTATTGACGTGTTTCTTGCTACTTTATGTTGTATATTTTTTACGTAAGATTTCCAGTTCAATTTATCATCAATCATTATACCTAGAAATTTGGTTTCATTTACTCTTTCAATTTCTATTCCGTCTATTTGTATTTGTGTTTGACTTTCTCTTCTACTGTTACCAAATAGCATTATTTTAGTTTTACTGAGATTCAACGATAGTCTGTTTTTGTCAAACCATCTTTTTAATTTGTTAATTTCTTCTGTTATTATTTGTAGTATCTTCTGTGTGTTCTCTCCTGAACAAAACACTGTTGTATCATCCGCAAATAATACTAACTTTAAATCTTTTGTAACTTTACAAATGTCATTTATATATAGATTGAATAATTTAGGTCCTAGTATTGATCCCTGAGGTACACCACAGGATATATTTAGCGTTGTAGACGTGTGTTCGCCTAGCTTCACGTATTGTTTCCTGTTCATTAGATAACTACTTATCCAGTTTAAGACTAACCCTCTGATGCCATATCGTTCTAGTTTTTTGATTAAAATATTGTGATTAATTGTGTCAAATGCTTTATTAGAGAAGGTTGTCTACAGTCAGTTGTTGCCCTTCTTAGAGGATAATGGTATCACTGAGCTGTTCCAGTCCGGTTTTAAAGCCCTCCACAGCACAGAGTCAGCGCTTCTAAAAGTTTTTAACGATATCCTCCTGTCCACTGATTCTGGTAAATATGTTGTCCTGGTGCTTTTAGATCTGTCTGCTGCGTTCCACACCGTCGACCACGCCACCTTAATCACTCGTCTTGAGAACTGTGTGGGCATTAAGGGCGCCGTCCTCAACTGGTTCCGGTCGTACCTAACCGACAGGAGTTTTTGTGTAAAAGTAGACAGTTTTATGTCGTCCACAGCTCCTTTACCACATGGGGTCCCCCAGGGCTCAATCCTTGCCCCAATTTTATTTGCGCTTTACCTTCTCCCCCTTGGTTCTATTTTTAGGAAGTACAGTATTGCATTTCATTTTTATGCCGATGATTGCCAGATTTATTTTCCCATGGCACAAAATAACACGGTTCAACGTCTTATTGACTGCCTGCACGACATCAAAGTCTGGCTTTCAGCTAACTTCCTGAGCCTAAATGAAGATAAAACAGAAGTTATGTTGTTCGGTCCAAGTCGCTCTCCCTCCCCCAACGTTGACCTCGGCACTCTGACCCCGTATCTCAGCGACTGTGTCACAAACCTGGGGGTAAAGTTTGACTCAGATTTTAAATTCGAAAAACAAATCAGCAGCGTCGTTCAAAAAAGCTTTTATCAATTACGCCAAATAGCGAAAGTGAAACCGCTTCTATCAAGACATGATCTTGAGAAATTAATCCACGCTTTTATCTCGACTCGTCTTGATTATTGTAATGCCCTGTATGTTGGCATTAGCCAGGCCTCCCTCGCCCGCCTGCAGCTCGTGCAGAACTCTGCTGCTCGTCTGCTAACACAGACCCGCAGACGTGAGCACATCACCCCTATTTTAGCGTCCCTTCACTGGCTCCCTGTGCGTTACCGAATACATTTTAAACTCCTTTTATTTGTTTTTAAATGTCTAAACAACCTCGCGCCAACCTATCTCTCCGACCTCCTTCAGCCTTACTGCCCCACCCGATCCTTAAGATCAGCCGATCAGCTGCTGTTGACGGTCCCTGACACAAGGCTGAAGCTTAGAGGTGACAGAGCTTTCGCCGTTGCTGCTCCCAAGCTCTGGAACGACCTACCCCTGAGTGTTAGACAAGCCTCCTCTCTTCCTGTTTTTAAATCTCTCTTAAAAACATACTTTTATTCCATGGCTTTTAACACTGAGTGATATCCATCCTGCAATGGCGCCCCATAATACACCTGCTGTGATCCTGTTTTTATGTTTTTATGTTTTTATTAATTCTATTTTAATTATTATTTTTTTTTATCGTGTTCTGTTTGTGTTGTGTTGTGTTTGCTCGGTACTCGTTTTATCTTTTAACCTGCTCATTGTACAGCACTTTGGCTACCCCTGTGGTAAATTTTAAATGTGCTCTATAAATAAAGTTGATTTGATTTGATTTGATTAATGGTCCTGAGATCTCTTCAATAACCTTTTTTATCGTTTCCATATCAATTTCATTACAATCAGTTGAAGTCTTAGATTTACATTTTTTCACGATTGTAACTATTTCCTCCTGTGTCACATTACTGAGGAACATGGAGTTGGGATTTCGCTCTATGGTATCATTATAGTCCTCAATTGAAACTGGGTCTGGAATCCTTTCTTCCAATTTTGGTCCAATATTTACAAAATAATTATTGAAGCTTTCAACTACTTCCTTTATGTTGTCATTTTTTTTTATTTCCGTCTAAGAAGTATTGAGGGTAGTCCCTCTTAGTGCCATTTTTAATAATGCTATTGAGGATGCCCCATGTTGCTCTCATATTAGTTTTGTTCTTGTCCAATAATTCACTGTAATATTCTTTTCTACATAATCGTAGTATGTATGTTAACTTGTTTTTATACTTTTTGTACTTAATTTCTGCCTCTGTAGTTCTTTGTACTATACATTTCCTATATAGTGTATTCTTCTTCTTACAAGCATTTTTTAATCCTTTTGTCATCCATGGTTGATTATTCTTTCTCTGCTTATTACTGAGTTGTTTCCATGGACAATGTTTGTTATAAAGTATTATGAACTTGTTTAAGAAATGTTCATATGCTTCATCAACCTCATTTTGTATATATTTATATACATATATACATATATACATATATATATATATATATATATATATATATATATATATATATATATATATATATATATATATATATATATATATACATATATACATATATATGTATGTGTGGGAAAAAAAATCACAAGACTATTTCATCTCTACAGGCCTGAAATAGTCTTGTGATTTTTTTCCCCACACATACATATATTGCGCTCTACTACGGTATCGAGCACTATTTTTTGGATAACCTTATTAAGACATATATACATATATATGTATATATATATATATATATATATATATATATATATATATATATATATATATATATATATATATATATATATACACAGTATATATATATATATATATATATATATATATATATATATATATATATATATATATATATATATATACTGTATATATACACACACACACACACACACACACACACACACACACACACACACACACACACACACACACACACACACAAAGAGCACGGCCCCCGGCCAAATTGTTTTAACCTAATGCGGCCCCCAAGTCAAAAGGTGTAGGGACCCCTGGTTTAGACTATACTTGCTGTTATTATGCCTGGAGGGGGAAAAAAAAACATTTTAAAATATTTTTATTAAAGTCAGTCTTTTTAATTTACTTTTAATTGGGAATACAATTTGTGTTGTTTATTTACCGGAAGATGCACAAAAATGACACAATTAATAATTAGGATTTAAATGGTAACACATTGCAGTGGTGTGAAATCAAGAAGGACTAAACGAGATATAATTTAGGGTTCCAAATATGACAATAGCCAAGCAGTAAATCTATTATTAATTATTTTGTGCTTGAGATTATGTGAAAATTATGATAACCTGTCAAACCATAGTATTAATGAGTAAATCAAAAACATTACACACCTTCTAAAACAACAAGGTTTGAGGATCAGTTTCTTCCAGTTTTGTCTTGATCACACATCAGATCATATTTTCTCTTTACTGAGTTACTCACAATCGTAAGGCAGCACTCTTATCAGCAAATCATGCTCAGAGTCATCAGTGCCTATTTTTGACAATTGAGAGGTGTTAATTGTGGTATTCCTCCCTGCCTGGAGCCTTCCTCTCTCTCATTACCTCATCCATTTACTTCATATTGAGGCTCATTGTGAAACATATTAAATAGCACAGGTGTGCTGTCGGAATATAAAGCATTGACACTGACATTCATCGGTCGTTTATATTAAATAGTCCTATATAATCCTCACATTCAAATATTGCACAGCACAAAGTCATGTTCTCTTGTTTCTGTTGAGTTGAAATAGAACACCACATATGCACTGTAGTATTTTAATAAAACTGCACACACAAGCCGACCATTTATAATGATGCATACAATGCACTTGATACTTTTCTCATGTAAACACAGTCAAGAACATGTCACATCGAACTGTTCAGAAGAACATTTGCCGGCCCAATTCACACATTTACTCCACTTTCTATCTATGCAGTATAGGTGAAACTTTTCTCAGTGCCTGAGTTTCTGGCAGCGATAACACAAAAGGGTTGCCAATATCCATTTCTCTGTTCTCAATTGTTGATGACTGATGATAACAACCAAACCTACCCCCCCCCACACACACACCCCGGATTGTAAATAATGTAAATAATTCAATGTATATACCCTGATGACTATGTTGTGTGATGACTGTATTATGATGATAGTATATATGATAGTATATATCTGTATCATGAATCAATTTAAGGGGACCCCGACTTAAACAAGTTGAAAAACGTACTCGGGTGTTACTTACCATTTAGTGGTCAATTGTACGGAATATGTACTTCACTGTGCAACCTACTAATAAAAGTCTCAATCAATCAATCAATCAAAGCCAACCGTCACTTGAAAAATGGATCTTCCTACAGTATTTAAAAACAGAAGAGTGTGCTATTTCCCGTATTTCAAAGAGAATCCAAGACAGTTTGGAAAATAAAATGCATATGTCAATAATAAAAATACACATATACATATACACATACAGTATAAGCCAAACGTCTGGACACACCTGCTCATTTCAATGCGTTTTCTTTATTTTCATGACTATTTACATTGTAGATTGTCACTGAAGGCATCAAAACTAAGACACCTGTGAAGTGAAAACCATTTCAGGTGACTACCTCTTGAAGCTCATCGAGAGAATGCCAAGAGTGTGCAAAGTAGTAATCAGCGCAAAGGGTGGCTATTTTGAAGAAACTAGAATACAAAACATGTTATCAGTTATTTGACCTTTTTTTGTTAAGAACATAACTCCACATGTGTTCATTCATAGTTTTGATGCCTTCAGTGACAATTTACAATGTAAATAGTCATGAAAATAAAGAAAACACATTGAATGAGAAGGTGTGTCCAAATTTTTGGCCTGTACTGTATATGTACAAATATGCAGAGGTGGGACTAAGTCATTGCTTTGCAAGTCACAAGTAAGTCTCAAGTCTTTGCCCTCAAGTCTCGAGTCAAGTCCCGAGTCAAGACAGGGCAAGTCCGAGTCAAGTCCAAAGTCAAGACTGGATAGTCTCAAGTCAAGTCCCAAGTCCTGCATTTTGAGTTTCGAGTCCTTTCAAGTCGTTTAACCACAGACTAATATATTTACACAGATTGTGTATGCTTTTCAAATGCTGTATTTATTTAATCGGTAAAGTGCATTTGAAATTGCAGGAAAAAAGATAGTGCTGACATTGCACTTCAAAATAGCACTATTAACCAGTCATTTTAAACATGTAACTCATTCCTTTACAGAATAAACACATATGAAAAAAACAAGTGCAACTGTACTTATTTGCACAAAAGTGTTAACATTGTATTTCCATGGCATATTGCATTGTAACTAGTTCCACAGCAGTTTCTATCCTGTTCTTACCTTATCTCATTGATCTCATCTCATACTGTATGTGTGTTTATGTGTGCGTACACATGAAAAACATAACAAATATATGAACATAACAATGAACAGAGTTGTACTTTTTAGATGTCAGGACCCTATGCAATATGTACACATATTCTTAATATAGTATACATTTTAACTGACCTTTATTTGACTATGTTTGTCTTTTTGTAGGTGGCTAAAAAACGCGGTGCTGCTGACTGCCGTCTAACGTTACGTTACTGTGTGTGATATATTGACTAACGTAATGTTACTGTGTGTGATACATTGACTAACGTTACGTTACTGTGTGTGATACATGGACTAACGTAACGTTATGTGTAGGTACCTCATGCAACCCTGCTTAAAAAAAAATCACTTGACAAAAAGTATCAATATGGTAGCAAACTGCAGTGGACGCAACATATTGCCGTGTTTGCAATGACGTTATAACTATAGACATCTTATAAGTAGACGCAGCATTGGTTGCTGTGACGTGAGCAATTTGCCCGCCATCTTGAAGTGGTGATGAGGAGCCGGCAAGCAGCCTAAACTGACATTTGACAGGTAGAAAACAAAGATGTCGGGCTGGTATTCAGCGTTTTCCTGCTCAAATGAGCGGACTGTTGAAAATAGGAATCGGGGGATTACTTTTCACAAGTAAGATTTAACATTAACGTACTGTTGTATCTTATGAAAATAATATTACCACAGAGTTGAGAAGGATCAAAGATCTTCAATATTTGTATGTGAAAATCACAAAGAAATCTTCTGGGGGAGGATGACCCCCCTAAAGGGGTTTGGTTTACAAACTTTCAGCCCCACTTAAAACAAAATTCACCAGCCGCCACTGATTATGATGCATTCTCATTTTAGGCAAAGTATAAGACAATACTTTCTTAACAGTATAATTGTAACCAGGAATAAGTCTTCAAGTAACAATATTCAAATACTAACATTGTTGGGTAAAACAGAATTTGGTTTTATTCTGAATCCAGTGAAACAGATTGGTGGTTTTAGCTGATATGAAGACTTTCAGGTGTTTGTATATGTTTAAGTATTTGGCAGACGCTTTTATCCAAAGCGACTTACATAAAATAATACGTATAAAACAATCACTGCAAACATTATCATTGAAGGGAAGAATGTAATAGAAAATATCAATACAAAGTGTCAAGACAGAATAAACTCTCTGCTGCTGAAGCAACAGAGATACGGTCTATAGGTCCCTAAGATATATAGATATCTAATGTATTCATACATTGTTTATGTAGAATACACGCATATGTATATATAACCTAATCATATTGTTTCTTCAACTTAAAAATAGCTTACCGTTTTTTCCCCCTTCTCTGGGATTATATTCCCAGTTTTGATCTCGGACATCTGGTCACTTATAGCGTATAAGAATATTATATTACTGTTAAGCAAACTATGAATAATAAAACACGCCAAAACATGTATCTGTAATCATAGCTACACGCATGACAAAAAAGGGGGTGAAAATCAGTGGTATTCAGTGAGGTAAGATGAATTAAATGCGCTGACCGTTCATTGCTCCTGCCAAATGAATTGCACTGAGTGGAGCGGATCACCACTCCAAGATGGCGGCCCCGCGCCTCGTCTGTGCCAGTAGGCAGTAGCGCTCTATGCTGCGTCTACTTATAAGATGTCTATGGTTATAACGTTAGCAGTGAGTTTGCAGCCTCACTGATTTAACTACACAGCAAATAAAAGTCACGTTACTTAGCCAATAAACGTTATCTTACATTCAAAACTTACCCTTCTTTGTGCAACTTCAAATGTCGAACGAAGTTGGAAGTTGTTGCGTCTCCGTCTGTAATATTCGAACTGCGTGATTTGCATACGGCAATTCGTTTTTTGTTGACCAAGTCGTAGTTTTTATACCCGAACGAAACCAACTTTGGCATAATTGTTTATCACTGGCACGTTGTTGGACAACTCTTGTTCATTGGTTGTACTGCAATTTGATTGGATGAATGCTGCGCGATGAAAACAACGTAGATCTAATTTGATTGGCTGTTGTACCGAGAGCACACCAGCTGACAGGAACAACACGCTGATAGACAGACGAAGAAAATGAAAAATACGGAGCGCTCCCAAATAACTTTTTAAGCTTTGGATTTTGGGGAAAGTGGCAAGTCATGTCAAGTCTTGTCAAGTCAAAAGGCTCAAGTCCAAGTGAAGTCACAAGTCATTGATGTTAAAGTCTAAGTCGAGTTGCAAGTCTCTTTACATTTTGTCAAGTCGAGTCTAAAGTCATCAAATTCATGACTCGAGTCTGACTCGAGTCCAAGTCATGTGACTCGAGTCCACACCTCTGCAAATATGTATACACACTAGAGCTGGGGGATTTTATGATTGTGATCGTTGATTGCGATTAATTACAGTTTGATCACGGGGATCAACTGTTAGCATATTTTCTCGATAAATCATGGCGGAAATTTCTGTTAAACGTTACCGCAGTAGTAAACAGTAGGGAAGCAACGATGCTTGGTATAATCCTGCACGGAACAATCCACCTACTTTGATGGTGATCATGTGTGTGTCTGTGAATGTGTGTGTGGGTTTGTGTACGTTTTCGTGCGTTTGTGTGAAAATGTGTCCGTGTGCGCGACCTCCCGTTTCCCTATTGCGAAACTCAGTCTAATCTGATGTAATTAATGTTCAATCAGCGTTGTGCCTCTTCCCCCTCGCACAGCTGGAAGTGCAGCCCAAAAGAACAGAATAAAGAAATATGACTAACACTAGCATAGAAGTTGAAACACAACATTTAAAAGGAGCAGCAACTTTCGTGATACACTCTACTGTCACTATCTGCTGCAGTTCACCAGTAATCCTGACCCAAATGCGGACTTATAGGCACTCAGAACGTCTATGTTACTCAGGGGTCTGCAACCCAAAACGTTGAAAGAGCCATATTGGGCCAAAAATACAAAAAACACTTATGTCTGGAGCCGCAAAAAATGAAAAGTGTAATATTATCATTCATAATAAGTCTTATTATGAAGGCAACACATATTACCCGTAGCTATAATAGCCTACTATCAAAATGACTGTGTCGCAGGCTGAAGCAAATCTTCGTTGACTGAAATTTTGAAATGTTATATTTATTCTACACATTTTGACAACATTAGAAACCATTAGTAAATCAGAGGCTACTCAGAAGGTGAGATAACTCCTGGAAATTGCTGGCTTTTAATGGCCAAAGGTATAGATGTGTGTGTCCAAGTTAAAGGAAACGGCAGGCTGTCTTTTTCTAATGGATTTATTACAATCTTTGCAAGCTGGGTAACGTTTGCTGTGGTCTGGAACAACATGGCACACAAACAACTATCTGAAATGCAGCCAATATTACATACAGATAATGTGTCATGAGACATGCAAAACTAAATCATATACAAATAGGTTAAAAGTAAAGGATATTAAATGAGCTCAAATATAGCTACAAATGAGGCATACTGATGCAATATGTACATACAGCTAGCCTAAATAGCATGTTAGCATTGATTAGCTTGCAGTCATGCACTGACCAAATATGCCTGATTAGCACTCCAACAAGTCAATAACATTAACAAAGCTCACCTTTGTGCATTCACGCACAGCATGAAACTTTTGGTGGACAAAATTTTACATGTAAACAAACTGTTGCGTCACAGTCCACACTATGGTGAGTTCAAGAACCGCCGAAATTAGTAGGACAAAACGATGTTCACCAAATACTCTCATCGGTGAAGCATACACACAAACATATTAAACAGTGGGCTTTCTAACAATTGGGAAGGTTTGTGTCATGTCCTTAAACAAAAAACATACCAAAACAAAAAAAAACATTTTTCCCCAAGCTTTTTCCATTTTCAATCCTTTTTTTAAAATGCTCCAGTGAGCCACTAGGGCGGCACTAAAGAGCCGCGGGTTGCCGACCCCCGATGTTACTGTATTGGTCCCGACTGGGAGAATCAACACACCCACTAAAAGGTATTTATATATTTAAATATTTTTTAATCAGACTTTTTGTTTATGTGTCTGCAAAAAATCAATTCCTCTGACATAACGTGTACTAAAAAAAACTCTGCACACAGACACTTTGTGTTTCTTTTTGTTTGTTTGTGGATATAAAATATTTTGTTCCTGAACAAAAATATTTAAACTTGTTTTTATGTGTTGGTACTAGTGTTGTCCCAATACAAATTTTTTGGTACAGGTACCAAAATTAATTTGATACTTTTCAGTACTTTTCTAAATAAAGGGGAAAAAAAATTGCATTATTGGCTTTATTTTAACAACAAATCTTACGGTATATTAAACATATGTTTCTTTATGCAAGTTTGTCCTTAAATAAAATAGTGAACATACAAGACAACTTGACTTTTAGTAGTAAGTAAACAAACAAAGGCTCCTAATTTAGCTGCTGACGTATGCAGTAACATATTGTTCATTTTCCATTTTATTTTCCATTCTATTTTGTCAAAATTATTAAGGACAAGTGGTAGAAAATGAATTATTAATTCACTTGTTCATTTACTGTTAATATCTGCTCACTTTTTCTTTTAACATGTTCTATCTACACTTCTGTTAAAATGTAACAATCACTTATTCTTCTGTTGTTTGATACTTTACATTAGTTTTGGATGATACCACACATTTGGCGGACCGGTACTTTTCAGAGGCGGTATAGTACCGAATATAATTAATTAGTATTGCGGTATTATGCTAATACCGGTATACCGTCCAACCCTAATAGGTATACATAATTTTACAATACACCAAATTCAAACTGAGCTTTATTGTATTTTCATTCAATATAAGATACCGATCCTCAAGGTTCTATTTTAGGTCCTCTCTTCTTCCTCATTTGGACTATTCAACTGATGGCCTGTGAGTTCTCTTCAGAAAACTTGAGAGACTCATATTTCTGCAGAAGGGCCTTAATAACAATAACTCAAAATCAAATGTCTACTAAGACTAATAGTGAAGGGAGAAGTCCGGCCCATCGGTCCTTAGCTTTCTGAAAATGTAACCCCCAAAACTATTTAGTTGGATTATCCTTTGCGTTGAGGCTGGCCTAAGGATTTCGTCGCATTTGCCGATATTTTAGGCCTGATTGCAACATTGACTAAGGTGGTCAAAAATCTTTCAGGTTAATATTCAATTATATACTTTTAGGTGTATATATCAATATTCAATGAATCAAATGAGCTAATTATCTCTACTGTTATTTAAGTTTCCAGTACTTGTCCATGACTTATAGTAAGCCAGTATTCCCTTTGTTACACATAGTGCTCTGTTAATGGCCATATGGGTGGAGGCGAGAGGTAAACAAGCAATGCAAATAATTCCACAGCGCTGTCATATGAAATAATAACCTGTATTCTCATTTAAGACTACCAATTAGCATCGAGTTGATGCTACTCTGATGCAGTCATATCTGTAAACAAACCTAATGAGGCACCCTGAGTGCCTAATGATATGGTGGGCTCTGGGCATAATTACAGTACAATGTAACAATAGCAGTTTGATTCACACAGTCATTAGAAAGTACCACCAAGTGGCTGCGTGCAATTTATATCCTGGACTTTACTGTAATTTAATTTTCAGGGTTGTAAATGGCAGGTTGAAGTGGCAAAGTAAACAACCCGTACAAGCGCAGTAATACTACACAAAAGGGAGCGGAGGCGCTGGATAATGGTTATCAATGAGGACAGCGGTGATCATTTGGCAGTTTAAGGCGTCCTCCGTAATTGCCTGTGATGGGGCCGGACTTGGACAGTTACATTATATTTTGAGGGGGAAAGTAAATTCATCAGGATTGATTTTTTGTTCATGTGAGGTTGCATTAGTGGAACCATAAAGGAGCCATCTTTATCAGAGTGACACAGGGGAGGGGATACTGTATGTCCAATATGCTCTGCTGTGATTTCCTCTACAGCCACATCTATGGTTATAGTCCATACTTGCCAACCTTGAGACCTCCGATTTCGGGAGGTGGGGGGCGTGGTCGGGGGTGGGGCGGGGCGTGGTTGGGGGCGTGGTTAAGAGGGGAGGAGTATATTTACAGCTAGAACCAACTCGAGTATTTCATTCATATATGTATATATATATATATATATATATATATATATATATATATATATATGTGTACGAAATACTTGACTTTCAGTGAATTCTAGCTATATATATATTTATTTATTTTATTATATATATAAATAAAATAAATACTTCAATTTCAGTGTTCATTTATTTACACATATACACACACATAACACTCATCTACTCATTGTTGTACTTGAAAGTACAATGCAATACAATTCCGGGGCAATGGCACCTATGAAATACACAGTAATGAAAACACAGTTGTTCTACTAACTGTACTGTGTGTTATGAGAGTAGAGTATGTGTGTGTGTGGCCCTTTAATAGGTGACGGCATGTGAGGTGAGTGACGTCAGTGAGTGTGTGGGCGAGAGAAGAGAGGGAGCGTAGCGTGAGTGCGGGGAGGGACTAGTTGGTTTTGTGTTGGATTGGCTGTGTGCAAGCAATCAATAAAGCAAGATTTGCAACTAATCGCTGGACTCATCATTCACCCTAAAGTCATCCGCTGTGGAGACCCACTGCCGGGTAAGGTGAAAGGTGTTGCCCCGAGCATACATCGGCCCTAGAGAAGTGTCTCCCCTGCGCTCTTAGACTATGGTCTCGTTCTTCTGCTTCGTCTCCTTGTGTGCGCACACTGGACTCAGGTCCGCATGGAGCTGGAGGGGGCGTGGCCTCCAGCTTCGGCTGAATTCCGGGAGATTTTCGGGAGAAAATTTCTTCCGGGAGGTTTTCGGGAGAGGCGCTGAATTTCGGGAGTCTCCCGGAAAATCCGGGAGGGTTGGCAAGTACGTTATAGTCACCCTTTTCCTGATTGATAAAACAAAGTTCATTATGCTGAAATCTTATATGATTTGCACGCATGATGATGATACTGAGGAGCCAGACCCGAATGTCTTTAAGAAACCAGTAGAGTGGAAAACAAGTTGACTTTATATGCTTATTTGTGTTTCAATGTAGCCATTAAACCATATCCAATTGTATTCACAATCCGCAAAGTAGGTGAAAACACCATTTAGACATCAATCAATCAATCAATCAATGTTTATTTATATAGCCCTAAATCACAAGTGTCTCAAAGGGCTGCACAAGCCACAACGACATCCTCGGTACAGCCCACATAAGGGCAAGGAAAAACTCACCACAGTGGGACGTCAATGTGAATGACTATGAGAAACCTTGGAGAGGACCGCATATGTGGGTAACCCCCCCCCCCTCTAGGGAGACCGAATGCAATGGATGTCGAGTGGGTCTAACATAATATTGTGAGAGTCCAGTCCATAGTGGATCCAGCATAACAGTAAGAGTCCAGTCCACAGTGGGGTCAGCAGGAAACCCCATCCATGGCCACCGGATCTGTGTGTCTCCCCTTCCACAAGGGATAAGGGGGAGCAGAGGAGAAAAGAAAAGAAACGGCAGATCAACTGGTCTAAAAAAAGGGGGGCTATTCAAAGGCTAGAGTATACAAATGAGTTTTGAGATGGGACTTAAATGTTTCTACTGAGGTAGCATCTCTAACTGTTACCGGGAGGGCATTCCAGAGTACTGGAGCCCGAATGGAAAACGCTCTACAGCCCGCAGACTTTTTTTGGGCTCTGGGAATCACTAATAAGCCGGAGTTCTTTGAACGCAGATTTCTTGCCGGGACATATGGTACAATACAATCGGCAAGATAGGCTGGAGCTAGACCGTGTAGTATTTTATACGTAAGTAGTAAAACCTTAAAGTCGCATCTTAAGTGCACAGGAAGCCAGTGCAGGTGAGCCAGTATAGGCGTAATATGATCAAACTTTCTTGTTCTTGTCAAAAGTCTAGCAGCCGCATTTTGTACCAACTGTAATCTTTTAATGCTAGACATAGGGAGACCCGAAAATAATACGTTACAGTAATCGAGACGAGACGTAACGAACGCATGAATAATGATCTCAGCGTCGCTAGTGGACAAAATGGAACGAATTTTAGCGATATTACGGAGATGAAAGAAGGCCGTTTTAGTAACACTCTTAATGTGTGACTCAAAGGAGAGAGTTGGGTGGAAGATAATACCCAGATTCTTTACTGAGTCGCTTTGTGTAATTGTTTGGTTGTCAAATGTTAAGGTGGTATTATCAAATAAATGTCGGTGTTTAGCAGGACCGATAATCAGCATTTCCGTTTTCTTAGTGTTGAGTTGCAAGAAGTTAGCGGACATCCATTGTTTAATTTCATTAAGACACGCCTCCAGCTGACTACAATCCGGCGTGTTGGTCAGCTTTAGGGGCATGTAGAGTTGGGTGTCATCAGCATAACAATGAAAGCTAACACCGTATTTGCGTATGATGTCGCCTAGCGGCAACATGTAAATACTAAAGAGTGCAGGGCCAAGAACCGAACCTTGGGGGACTCCGCACGTTACCTTAACATAGTCCGAGGTCACATTGTTATGGGAGACGCACTGCATCCTGTCAGTAAGATAAGAGTTAAACCACGACAAGGCTAAGTCTGACATACCAATACGTGTTTTGATACGCTCTAATAAAATGTTATGATCGACGGTATCGAAAGCAGCGCTAAGATCAAGAAGCAGCAACATAGATGACGCATCAGAATCCATCGTTAGCAGTAGATCATTAGTCATTTTTGCGAGGGCTGTCTCCGTAGAGTGATTTGCCCTGAAACCAGATTGAAAAGGTTCACAGAGATTGTTAGACACTAAGTGTTCATTTAGCTGCTGTGCGACAATTTTTTCGAGGATTTTCGAGATAAACGGAAGGTGGGACACCAGCCGGTAGTTTACCATGAGGTCAGGATCGAGGTTAGGTCTTTTGAGCAAAGGATGAATAACCGCTTTTTTGAATGCTAGTGGAACAGTGCCAGAGGAAAGTGATAAGTTTATAATATTTAGCACTGATGGACCTAATAATACAAAAAGCTCCTTAATAAGTTTCCCAGGAAATGGGTCAAGTAAACATGTTGTTTGTTTTGTCCCATTGACACATCTTAACAATTCCTCTAATGTTATTTCATCAAAGAGAGAGAAACTATTTTGGAGGGCGGTATCCTTTGTAGATACAGTCGTATCTGTGTTAATAGAACCCAGTTGTAGCTGCGATGCATTGTCTTTAATCTCCTTTCTAATGAGTTCAATTTTCTTATTAAAGAAATTCATAACATCATCTGCTGAGTGGGTGGAGCTACTGGGAGGAGTCCCTTGTTGGGTTAGCGATGCTACTGTACTAAACAAAAATTTCGGATCATTTTTGTTGAGGTGGATGAGATTTGAGTAATATTTAGCTTTAGCTAGGGTAAGCATGTGTTTATAAGTTATTAAACTATCACTCCATGCTTGATGGAAAACCTCAAGTTTAGTAGCGCGCCATTTGCGTTCCAGCTTTCTACATGATCATTTATGGGCTCTAGTTTCTTCTGTGAACCATGGGGTGCGCCTTTTAGGGGCTCTTTTAAGCTTTAGCGGTGCTATACTATCAATGGTGTCGCGCAGGGCGTCGTTAAAGTTGTTAGTGAGGATATCAATAGAGCCGACATAATTTGGGAATGGTGCCATTACCGAAAGCAGTAGGCCAGCAAGAGTCATCGTTGTGGCAGCATTAATGTTGCGGCTGCTATAGTAGTTATTATTATTAGTTTGTTGACAATGAGTCAGGACTTCAAATTTTATAAGGTAATGATCGGACATTACTTTAGTATACGGGAGTATCGTAACTTTGGAGGTGGTGACACCCCTGACCAGCACTAGATCTATCGTATTACCGTTGCGATGCGTAGGTTCATTTATTATTTGTGTAAGACCACAGCTATCAATTATAGTCTGGAGCGCCATGCACTGAGGGTCCGATGGGGTATTCATATGGATATTAAAGTCCCCCATTATGATTATATTGTCGGCGTGCGTCACTAAATCAGCAACGAACTCTGAAAATTCACTGATGAAGTCCGAATTGGGTCCTGGGGGGCGGTAGATAACAGCCAGGTGGAGAGGCAGCGGTGTGACAAACCTCATAGTAAGCACCTCAAACGAGTTATATTTATTATTTAGGTTCGGGGTAAGATTAAAGTTTTTATTGTGTATGAGTGCAACTCCCCCACCCCTTTTAATGGGACGGGCAATATGCGCTCCCGCATAGCCAGGAGGAGACGCCTCACCCAGCGCAAAGAAATCGTCTGGTTTGAGCCAGGTCTCGGCGAGACCAATGACGTCAAGATTATTGTCTCTAATGACCTCATTAACTAATAACGTTTTGGAAGATAATGATCTTATGTTTAAGAAGCCCATATTATAGGTAGTGGGCTGTTTTGAGGAGTTTTTGTTGAAATTATCCGTAGTAGCAATATTAATAATGTTGTGTTTATTATGTGTAGTGCACTTTAAATAATTTCGACCATATCTAGGAATTGATATGACGGGAATTTTCCGATTGTTTGCTTGATGTTGTGATAAACCGAACGCATCATAACTTGCCACCTCAGTAGAGTGCATGTCTACTTCTGACACAGAAACATTTTTTTTTGAGTTGTGTATTGTTCTAAAATAGTTGCTATGTGTGCAGGTATTATCCAGCCTGGCGCTGGCTAGTTCTATTTTAACAAACTTCTCACCCGGACTAGCGCTTCTTTGAGGATTAGCCTTTCGCTTTGTTGTTAGCCCCGCTCGGCATCCCCGCTTCTGCTTCCGCTCACACCGCTTACGTGTCTTCCGTTGACGGTCCCCGCTGGCACTTAACTCCGCTGCTTCGGAGGCTGCTGGATGTAGCCAGCGAAGAATCCCCATGCTAGCGAGGAGGTCGAAAGTACCCGCATCTTTCAGCCTATAACGGCCCGATCTATCCACATCCAGAATCGTCTGTCGGTCGTATCTGATCACGAAGTGTCCACGCTGTGAGCCAGCCATGAAATAGACAGAATTGACGGGTATTTTTGCCAAATCGCTCTACACTTCCAAGAGCGTCTGCAAGCCGCTGCCATCAGGGCGCCGCCATCTTGTCTATGATGAAACATCAAAAAATGCCACACACTCAAGTCAGCCTGCACAATCCCTCATGACACGCCCCTGCTTGCTCTTCCCGCATCGCGGCCACACGCCTGCACGGCTGCAAGCAATCTGCGATCCGCGCACCTGGGTCTGATGAGGGCAGACGACATAGACCAGCGTACCTGAAGATCCAGTGCCGGAAAGTAGTTCACTCTCTGTAGTAAGCATCCTGTCTCTGGCTTCCCTCCGCGTACTTACTCTCTCTGTGCTTTCCCTGTGCCCATGTCTTTTGTCCTCTGTGTTCCCCGCAGTGTTCCCTCTGTTTCCCGTGATCTAGAAGTGTGCCTTGACTTCCCAACGGATTCTGGACTGCCTCCCTCGATCCTCGACCCCTGCTTGGACACGGACCTCGTCGCCTCTCTTCAGCCCCCGACCTCTCGCTTGCCCACAAACTGCCTTCTCGCCTTGCCCCTCTGGTCTGACGAAGGATTAATCCAACACGCACATACAACAAACTCTGGTAACATTTACATTGTTAATTCTTCACATCGTCTTGCACCAGTCACGTATAGTAGCATACACGCCCCAACTCATCATCATCATCATCATCAGTTTCAATAAACCTATTGAACTGATCGCTGCCGTTGTGTCGTCTCCTTCCCCCGCCGTACGTAACACAGCCATTTTGAATATTGCGCTCTGAATGCCTTCGGCTATGTTCCGAGATTGACATCACAGCAGTAGCGCTTCTTCACTCTGACCACATTATTGGAAGAGTCATACTGGAAATACGCAACAATTGGAAAGATATGTGCTGTTTATCATTCACAATCCTTATGTAAGACAACAACACATAATCACGAAAATCACACGAAATCATAGATAAATAGCTAACAATTGAGTCAACAGATCGAGGGTCATCTGTTACGTTCATTATACCCTCTAAAAACATCCAGAAAGCGCCAAAAATACTCCATTTACATGTCATGACCTGAAATTTAACCAAGTATGAGTGATATTGTTATTGTAAGCGCCAACGCAGACCTATTTTAGCGGCACATTGATAGCACTGAATGCAAGCTGACGCTGCTATTGTTGACACAATATTAGCCGGCGGCTGCTTCTGCTTCGTCTTAAACTTAATAAAAGTAAATTGTTGATTATAATTCATGCTTTGCTTGCTGGCTCCTCTTCTGTTAGAAGATAGGGGTCCATCGTCCCTAGGAATGATGTGCTCTGTAGTGACTGTACAAGCCAATACGAGCTTGGAAGTTTCTGCCGTATATGGGACAGATCAGACCAGGTGGTAATATACATTTCGGCATGACTCTTCTTTCCAGTCTCCTCCTCCTTTTTTCAAGTATCGTAGATGTTTTTTTCTCCTCATACTTTGTCACTCCTTCACTGACTGCAGTTCTCCATGTTATTCTGTCTTTTGCTAGGTCTTCCCAGTATGTAGTATCTATTTCACATTGTTTCAAAGTCTTCTTTAAGCAATCCTTTCTCTGCCCACCAACATTTCTTTTCCCTTCATTTAGCTGACAGTACAACATCTGTTTAGGCAGTCTGTCGTCATTCATCCGTACGACATGCCCTGTCCATCGTAGTTGGTATTTAACAATTGTACTCTCTACACTGGGGAGCATGGCCTGTTCAAGTACACTGATGTTTGTTCTCATATCTTGCCACTTAATATTCATCATCTGGCGTAGACATCGCTGTTGAAACCTTTCAAGTGCTGTGATGTGTCTTTGATATGCTGTCCATGCCTCTGAACCATATAGCAAAGTTGTTATAACAATTGCCCTGAACACTCTGATTTTTGTATCTAGCCTGATGTCATGATTTTGGAACACTCGAGGCTTACGCTTTCCAAAGGCTGCAGCAGCTTGCCTGATTCTGTGATTGACTTCTGCATCAATGTTAGCATTTGAAGACATTATACTACCAAGGTATGTGCAGCTTTCTACATTTTCAAGGGCCACTTCTTCTATCTTTATTGCTGGTAGTTAGGCGATGGTTGGTAGAGTATTTGTGTTTTCTTTGCATTTATTTTAAGTCCAAGTTGTGTGTATGCATAGTTAAATGCATCCTGTATTACTTGCAAATCTTCTGCACTCTGGGCTGCTATTGCATTATCATCGGCATATTGAAATTCTACCACTGTGGAACTTGAAACTTTTGTTCTGGCTTGCAGCTTTCTCAGGTTGAACAGTTTTCTATCTAGCTGAAATGCAATTTGAAATAGCTCAGCTGGTATTCGTGAATATGCAATGTGGATCACAACAGAGATAAAGACGGAGAACAGTGTCGGGGCTTTCAAACATCCCTGTTTTACTCCAGTTTTTGCTTCAAAAGGAGCAGAATCATGGCCATTCCCAAGTACTGTAGCTGTCATATTGTCATGCATCAATCGGACTATACTGATGAATTTTGGAGGACATACTGATCTTGCCAGTACTTCCCAAAGTAGTTCCCTGGAGACAGTGTCAAATGCTTTTGTGAGGTCAATAAACGCCATATTTCATGCATCTCTCACCTGGTAGTAAACAAATATGGCCATGGACTGACAGGCTGGTCGACTTTGACATCCCCCGAGATGACGAAATAGAATTATGTGAGCGTCCCGTCAGTCGGCATCCCAACGAGAGTAAAAATATTGCAGTGTATGTATAAAGTGTATGTTTTATTACGGTTTGTTATTGTTAGTTTGTATGTTTATCACCTAGTGTCACAATGGAACTGCATTGGCTTCTAAAACTTTTTGCTCATGCTCTTTGTGTTCGGGCTCAAAAATGTAAAGTCCTGGATCATAATTTTTCCAAAAGTAATAGTTGTTGGCTCTCACAAAGCCTACTTGATTAGCATTGTTGTTGAGTGGACGGCCAGACCAGGTTTATAAGGGGCATGATTTGTGTCGGCAGCAGGTGGGGACACTAATCAATAAACATTAGTCTGGTGAGTGTATTCAGCGCCCTTAGCAACACGTAAGGTAAACAAAGGTGAAAAGGAGCACTGAGAACAGAACATAAACGCTGAACTAAGAAGAGGAATAAAAAACACAAACAATACAGGTCACGACACACAAGGGTTCTCCTGATTTCTGGGATTGCACTTTAGGTGAGTCTTTCAAAACATGTTTTCCATGCAAACCATCATTTGGAAATGTATGCAGGCTTTCCCCTTCTTTAGCTGTATACAACCTGCAACAACACATTTGTTATGTCATTAAACTTCTGTGTACAAGTAACAGGATTGAGAATGAGGATGCTACCAAAACACCTACTACGCAATCTGAAATTGCCTCCAGTCTTCTGTAGGTGATGTCAGCAGGCTAATTGATCCTGGCGTTGAAGTGGGTGTTCTACAATGGTTAGAAAACATGCTTATAATCAGTACTGTGTCTATTTTAGGGGGAATTTTACCTGCAGACATCATTTTTAGGTCCAGACTTATGAAATAAGTGCCGATGTTGTCAGCCTTAGAGGGGAAGAAATGCCACTGACCCAGCCCTCTTGTGATGACCAGCCTTGCACCCTCCGATATTACGGGTTAGACGTTCTTAAAATAGCTTTACTCCTTGTCTAGATTTGAGTTCATGCCCCGTGAAGTCCTCCGAAGCACAATGTTACTCCAATAGAGCTCGGTGACCCCAACTGTCCTTACCATTACTCTTCTTCTGGAAAGAAATGGACACTGATTACTGGACTCTCTATTACACCTACTACAATGTAAAACATTTTATATACAGTGCTATCAATGAGTTAAATAAACTATGATCTGTAATTGATTAATATATGTAATAGATTTTTTAATCACACTTAAAAAATGCTGAGAAAAGCCCTACATTTGAAGTATTCAGGGCCTCAGAAGCAAAAAGCTGCAAAGGCCTTATTGAAATTGCTTTGTCTATTATTATCCTCCCACTTTGACCGCGTTCATGAGGCCCTTAACATGCATGAAAACTCACCAATTTTTGCAGGCGCATCAGGTCCAGCAAAAAATGTGATACGTTTTGGGGCCCGAACACAAACTTTTAAATTTGACTCAGTAGCACCCCCTTAAAAATTCAAAAAGATACACTATCAGATTTGAGTATCATCACGGAAATCTATGGAGATGTCTATCATGAGAGGAGACACGTAAAATCTCAAGAAGCCATATTTGAAAATAAACAAAAAGTCGGCCATCTTGGTTTCCGTCGGCCAGTTTTAGGCTAAAACTGTCCGACGGGGTTGTATCGGGGTCGTATCGCAACGAACTCCTTTTAGGGACTTTGACCAAGTGAGCCGCAGTTAAAAGAAAAAAGACACTAGACAGATGGGCGATGTTAAATAATTCAGTTCAGTTTCAGTTTATTTCGAACATGCATAGGATACAATGTAATTCATCACATATTTCCAGTTGTTTCATTACAGCATGTCCGAAAAGGAGTAGGAAGAAGCTGAGCTTATTTAATCCTAACCCTTTTCATACTATAGCAATGTTATCCTATTTCCTTGTTCTCTGTAACATAACAGTGAAAAAATAAATAATAAACAATTAATATATCATAATAAGCAAACAAATATTAAATACATAAATTGTTTTTGTCTGAATAAAAAAAACAAAAAAACAAACAAACAAACAAAACAATAAAAAGGGTTCAAGATATTCATCATAATTATAGTTCTGTGTACTTTGTGAACACTTGTGGTTTGAACAGTCTCTTAAACTGAATCATATTGGTGCTTTGTTTGATTTCTTTGGTTAATCCATTCCATAATTTAATTCTACATACTGATACGCTAAAGGTTTTAAGTGTTGTACAAGCATACAAATGTTTTAAATTAGGTTTTCCTCCTAGGTTATATTTCTCCTCTTTATTGCGAAGGAAATTTGCCTATCTCGTATCTTGTGATACTGATAAAGTATGTTCCCCGGGTCACACGGCATCGCATCGCGCCATGTCCACCTTAACACACCCCCGACCCCTTACCCTTCACATAGAGAATATTGATAGAATAGAGTTTACATTTTAGATCTGAAAACCAAAATGTACATCTATTACAAATTAAAGTGAGTGTGTAAAAGAATACACAAACTTCTAGTTGTTCAAAGCTATATTATAAAAACTAATCAGACCATATAATGTAGCTAAAAACGTTAAATAATAAGCACCACCAAATCATTTTATATTTGGTGGTGCTGTACATTCTTGTATTTTTATATATATATATATATATATATATATATATCAGTGGCGGGCCTTGCGTTTCCCACCTAAGCTTTCAATGATGTCCGACTTCAATGATTACCTCTCAAAATTTATGTCACCACATGACCATTGCTGGAGAAATACTATACAGGAACACATTTATGCCCTACTGGGCATTTAAATCTGGTTATTTTCTGGCACATTTAAAGATCAATTAAAACACATCAGCAATTAAAACATGTCTTATGTGGTACTGTCAAAATTAAAATTGCAAAAAACATTAAAAACGAAAAAATTAAATATTTGAACTCCCAATTAGTAGGACCTGTTAGACGCCGTATAAGCTAGTGGTACTCCTTGTCGTTGGCTTTTTCGAGTGGAAATGGCGAGCATTTCCATATTTCATCGTCAGAACAGCTGAGCTAGCTTCCTGCTAAATTGAAACTTGTGATTGGATCCTCACTTTGGAATGACAAGTGAGTATCCAATCACAGTCTTGTTAACATCAGGCTACCTAGATAGGCTACTTTTAACAACTTGTGATCTGATTCGCTATCGCAACTGTCTCTCAACTCTATGTGTTCTGAAATTCAGCCGCTAGCGGTCCCGGTAAGTATTCAATCACAGGACGCGTAAATGTCACGTTCATCGTCAGGCCATCTAGAAGGCCTTACTGACAACAAGTCGTGATCTGATTGGCTATCGTAATTATCTATCAACTGTATGTGCCCGTTCACTTACAGTGCACGGACGCCCGCATTGTTGATTCTTGCAGATTTCGTACACCATGGCAACATAAGCTAGCTGAATTCTGATTGGATACAAACTAAAACTAAAAACAACAGAACTAGAAAGAGCATAATATGACATGAAGAGAATATGAATCCTTTGAAATATTTAGGGAAAGTAAATTAAAAAATAATTTTATCTTTAATTATGATCATGATTTCTGGTTATGTTAGGCCAGCAGAGAAGGCCTTGCTGGCCCTGATGACACACCACTGTATGTATATATATATATATATATATATATATATATATATATATATACACTATATTGCCAAAAGTATTTGGCCACCCATGCAAATGATCAGAATCAGGTGTCCTAATTACTTGGACCGGCCACAGGTGTATAAAATCAAGCACTTAGGCATGGAGACAGTTTCTACAAACATTTGTGAAAGAATGGGCCGCTCTCAGTAGCTCAGTGATTTCCAGCGTGGAACTGTCATAGGATACCACCTGTGCAACAAATCAAGTCGTGAAATTTTCTCGCTCCTAAATATTCCAAATTCAACTGTCGGCTTTATTATAAGAAAAGTGAAAGAGTTTGGGAACAACAGCAACTCAGCCACGAAGTGGTAGGCCACGTAAACTGACAGAGAGGGATCAGTGGATGCTGAAGCGCATAGTGCAAAGACTTTCTGAACAGTCAGTTGCTACAGAGCTCCAAACTTCATGTGACCTTCCAATTAGCCCACGAACAGTACGCAGAGAGCTTCATGGAATGGGTTTCCATGGCCGAGCAGCTGCATCTAAGCCATACATCACCAAGTCCAATGCAAAGCGGTGGGATGCAGTGGTGTAAAGCACGTCGCCACTGGACTCTAGAGCAGTGGAGACGCCTTCTCTAGAGTGACGAATCACGCTTTTCCATCTGGGAATCTGATGGACGAGTCTGGGTTTGGAGGTTGCCAGGAGAACGGTACATTTCAGACTGCATTGTGCCGAGTGTGAAATTTGGTGGGGGAGTTTTTCAGGAGTTGGGCTTGGCCCCTTAGTTCCAGTTAAAGGAACTTTGAATGCTCCAGGATACCAAAACATTTTGGACAATTCCATGCTCCCAACCTTGTGGGAACAGTCAGGAGCGGGCCCCTTCCACTTCCAACATGACTGTACACCAGTGCACAAAGCAAGGTCCATAAAGACATGGATGACAGAGTCTGGTGTGGATGAACTTGACTGGCCTGCACAGAGTCCTGACCTGAAACCGATGGAACACATTTGGGATGAATTAGAATGGAGACTGAGAGCCAGGCCTTCTCGACCAACATCAGTGTGTGACCTCACCAATGCACTTTTGTTAATAGTTAAAAGTTAAAGTACCAATGATTGTCACACACACACGAGGTGTGGAAAAATGATTCTCTGCATTTGACCCATCACCCTTGATCCCCTAAATGGGGAGCAGTGAGCAGCAGCGGTGGCCGCGCCCATGAATCATTTTTGGTGATTTAACCCCAATTCCAACCCTTGATGCTGAGTGCCAAGCAGGGAGGTAATGGGTCCCATTTTTTTAGACTTTGGTATGACTCAGCCGGGGTTTGAACTCATAACCTACTGATCTCAGGGTGGACACTCTAACAACTAGGCCACTGGAAGAATGGTCGAACATTTCTATAAACACACTCCGCAACCTTGTGGACAGCCTTCCCAGAAGAGATGAAGCTGTAATAGCTGCAAAAGGTGGACCAACATCATATTGAACCCTATGGGTTAGGAATGGGATGGCACTTCAAGTTCATATGTAAGTCAAGGCAGGTGGCCAAATACTTTTGGCAATATAGTGTAATATATATATATATATATATATATATATATATATATATATATATATATATATATATATATATATACACATATACATATATATATATATTAGAGATGCGCAGTTTGCGGGCACAACCGCGGAGTCCGCGGATTATCCGCGGATCGGGCGGATGAAATTTAAAAAAATAAGATTTTATCCGCGTGCGGGTCGGGTCGGGCGGATCAATTAGATTTTTTTTTTTTTTTTTTTTTTTTTTTTTTTTTTTGCGGGTGGCAGTTAAACCAATTCGGAAATATATATACATAGTTAAATGTTGTTACCCACATACGAAAAACGAGCAGGCACCTGCTGCATATGCCACAACAGAAGAAAAAAAAAAGAAAAGAGATGGACACTTTTACGGAGCGGAGAAGGGACGCCTCGCCGGGGTCCGGGACCGAGGCCCCTTCCCCCGAGAGGGCCCCACCGGGAGCCGTAGCTGAGGCGATCCGCGAGAAGGGCCCGACGCACGTCCAGGGTCACTACCGCGCCCACCGCACCGACACCCCGCCTCGTCCGCCTTCGCCGCGGCCGGCGTCACGCGCAGCAGGTAAGCAGCTTACCTGCCCGCCACCCCCGTGGCCGGGGGCTCGTAACAATTCAAATGTAGTTTTTTTGTAAGCCTTTCAAAAGAATTCAAAATATGAAAAATTAATGAAAATTAATTTAAGCCATCAGACACTTGAAAAGTGGCACATCACATCTCGAATGTAATCATTTTAACTTTTCAACAGAAATAGCACTGCAAAAATATTAAGGACATACTTCTGTATTTTGGTAGTTATGCTGTCAACATTTAACAAGATTTCTTCAACTTGGACTTGAAAGCATAAATAGTATAAACACTTTTAACAGTATGTCGTGCTGTGAAATACAGCCGACAGGATGGCGCACCAAACACGAAGCAAGGCCATGCTGCAGGAGAACAAAGGACTTCTTTCATTTAAGGTTTGTGATAAACCATCAAACTCATTCGTTAAAAGGACTCTATAGTAATATAAAGCGAATTTTTCTGGACATTATCATGCAAGAAAAGTTTATTTTTGGGACCGCGATCACCGCGTAATGATTTTTAAAGGTTGCATTACAAACATTTAACTGTCCCATGTGATCAGCCAGTGCGATTGGAAGTCCATGCTCAATTATTGCCTCCGTAAATAAAACTTCGGCATTTATCACATCCAAAGAATCTGTTTGGGCGACGAAAAACGTTGAAAGTTTTCCACTTGTATCGCTAGCAACGGCATTAGACTTGTGTTTTTTTGTCCCAAAGTGGTCTTTTACATCGCTAATTCCTCCGTGTCCGATTGAAAAATCTTGTCTGCACAAGGTGCAATTCGCGTAGTTGTCACCCTTTTTTTTTTTTAATTAATGAAAAAACGTATTTTTTATCACTGCACCCGTAACCCGGAATAGATTGATGAAAACCGTACGAATTACGGGAAAACCGGAGTAGTTGGCAGGTGCCTCACTAATGCCTTGCATCGTCTATATTAGATATACCGGGCGGATGGCGGGCGGATGCAGTTCTGATCAAACGTTACATCGGGTGGATGGCGGATGGTTGACGACTTTCTGATGCGGTTGCGGATGAAATATTTGCCTATCCGCGCATCTCTAATATATATATATATATATATATATATATATATATATATATATATATATATATATATATATATATATATATATATATATATTTATAGAGCACTACATGCTTCCATCTGTTGAAAAGCTCTATGGAGATGATGATTTCATTTTCCAGCATGATCTGGCACCTGCCCACAGTGCCAAAACCACCAGTAACTGGTGTACTGACCATGGCATTACTGTCCTCCATTGGCCTGCCAACTCCCCTGACCTGAACCCCATAGAGAATTTGTGGGGAATTGTGAAGAAGAAGCTGAAAGACACCAGACCCAATAATGCAAATGAGCTAAAGGCCGCTATTGAAGCATCCTGGGCATCCATAACACCTCAGCAATGCCACAGGCTGATTGCCTCCATGCCACGCCGCATTGATGCAGTAATCCGTGCAAAAGGATTCCCAACCAAGTACTGAGTGCATTAATTGACATTTTCAAATGTTTGATTTTGTTTTGCTGTCATAAATCTTTTTTTTTTTTTTACTTGGTCTGAGGAAATATTCAAATTTTTTGAGATGGGATTTTTGAGTTTTCTTAAGCTGTATGCCATAATCAGCAATATTAAAATAATAAAAGGTTTGCAATATTTCAGTTGAAGTGTAATGAATCCAGACATTTTCATGGTTTTAGTTGCATTACAGAAAATAAAGGACTTTATCACAATATTCTAATTTTCTGAGACAGTCCTGTATATATTTATATATATATATATATATATATATATATATATATATATATATATATATATATATATATATATATATATATATATATATATATATATATATATATATATAAATATATATCTCCTCTCTGAGCTGCCACCTTAACGTGGTAGAGGAGTTTGCGTGTCCCAATGATCCTAGGAGCTATGTTGTCCGGGGGCTTCTATGCGGTCCGATCCTTGGCTACAGAAGCTAGCTCTTGGGACGTGGAATGTCACCTCGCTGGGGGGAAGGAGCCTGAGCTAGTGCGCGAGGTGGAGAAGTTCCGGCTCGATATAGTCGGACTCACTTCGACGCACAGCAAGTGCTCTGGAACCAGTTCTCTCGAGAGGGGCTGGACTCTCTTCCACTCTGGCGTTGCCGGCAGTGAGAGGCGACGGGCTGGGGTGGAGATTCTTGTTTCCCCCCGGCTCAGAGCCTACACGTTGGAGTTCAACCCGGTGGACGAGAGGGTAGCTTCGCTCCGCCTTCGGGTGGGGAAACGGGTCCTGACTGTGGTTTGCGCTTACACGCCAAACCGCAGCTCAGAGTACCCACCCTTTTTGGATTCACTCGAGGGAGTACTTGAGAGTGCTCCCCCGGGTGATTCCCTCGTCCTACTGGGGGACTTCAATGCTCATGTTGGCAGCGACAGTGAAACCTGGAGAGGCGTGATTGGGAAGAATGGCTGCCCGGATCTGAACCCGAGCGGTGTTTTGTTATTGGACTTTTGTGTCCGTCACAGATTGTCCATAACGAACACCATGTTCAAACATAAGGGTGTCCATATGTGCACTTGGCACCAGGACACCCTAGGCCGCAGTTCCATGATCGACTTTGTAGTTGTGTCATCGGATTTGCGGCCTCATGTTTTGGACACTCGGGTGAAGAGAGGGGCAGAGCTTTCTACCGATCACCACCTGGTGGTGAGTTGGCTGCGATGGTGGGGGAGGATGCCGGACAGACCTGGCAGGCCCAAACGTATTGTGAGGGTTTGCTGGGAACGTCTGGCAGAGTCTCCTGTCAGAGAGAGTTTCAATTCCCACCTCCGGAAGAACTTTGAACATGTCACAAGGGAGGTACTGGACATTGAGTCCGAATGGACCATGTTCCACGCCTCTATTGTCGAGGCGGCCGATTGGAGCTGTGGCCGCAAGGTAGTTGGTGCTTGTCGTGGCGGTAATCCTAGAACCCGTTGGTGGACACCGGCGGTGAGGGATGCCGTCAAGCTGAAGAAGGAGTCCTATCGGGTTCTTTTGGCTCATAGGACTCCTGAGGCAGCGGACAGGTACCGACAGGCCAAGCGGTGTGCGGCTTCAGCGATCGCAGAGGCAAAAACTCGGACATGGGAGGAGTTCGGGGAAGCCATGGAAGGCGACTTCCGGACGGCTTCGAAGCAATTCTGGACCACCATCCGCCGCCTCAGGAAGGAGAAGCAGTACACTATCAACACCGTGTATGGCGAGGATGGTGTTCTGCTGACCTCGACTGCGGATGTTGTGGATCGGTGGAGGGAATACTTCGAAGATCTCCTCAATCCCACCAACACGTCTTCCTATGAGGAAGCAGTGCTTGGGGGGTCTGTGGTGGGCTCTCCTATTTCTGGGGCTGAGGTTGCTGAGGTAGTTAAAAAGCTCCTCGGTGGCAAGGCCCCGGGGGTAGATGAGATCCGCCCGGAGTTCCTTAAGGCTCTGGATGCTGTGGGGCTGTCTTGGTTGACAAGACTCTGCAGCATCGCGTGGACATTGGGGGCAGTACCTCTGGATTGGCACACGGAGGGTGTGTTCTAACTATCGTGGGATCACACTCCTCAGCCTTCCCAGTAAGGTCTTTCAGGTGTACTGGAGAGGAGGCTACGCCGGATAGTCGAACCTCGGATTCAGGAGGAACAGTGTGGTTTTCGTACTGGTCGTGGAACTGTGGACCAGCTCTATACTCTCGACAGGGTCCTTGAGGGTGCATGGGAGTTTGCCCAACCAGTCTACATGTGTTTTGTGGACTTGGAGAAGGCATTCGACCGTGTCCCTCGGGAAGTCCTGTGGGGAGTGCTCAGAGAGTATTGGGTATCGGACTGTCTGATTGTGGCAGTCCGCTCCCTGTATGCTCAGTGCCAGAGCTTTGTCCGCATTGCCGGCAGTAAGTCGGACACGTTTCCAGTGAGGGTTGGACTCCCCCAAGGATGCCCTTTGTCACCGATTCTGTTCATAACTTTTATGGACAGAATTTCTAGGCGCAGTCAAGGCGTTGAGGGGATCTGGTTTGGTGGCTGCAGGATTAGGTCTCTGCTTTTTGCAGATGATGTGGTCCTGATGGCTTCATCTGGCCAGCATCTTCAGCTCTCGCTGGATCGGTTCGCAGCCGAGTGTGAAGCGACTGGGATGAGAATAAGCACCTCCAAGTCCGAGTCCATGGTTCTCGCCCGGAAAAGGGTGGAGTGCCATCTCCGGGTTGGGGAGGAGATCTTGCCCCAAGTGGAGGAGTTCAAGTACCTCGGAGTCTTGTTCACGAGTGAGAGAAGAGTGGATCGGTGCGGCGTCTTCAGTAATACGGACGCTGTATCGATCCGTTGTGGTGAAGAAGGAGCTGAGCCGGAAGGCAAAGCTCTCAATTTACTGGTCGATCTACGTTCCCATCCTCACCTATGGTCATGAGCTTTGGGTCATGACCGAAAGGACAAGATCACGGGTACAAGCGGCCGAAATGAGTTTCCTCCGCCGGGTGGCGGGGCTCTCCCTTAGAGATAGGGTGAGAAGCTCTGTCATCCGGGAGGAGCTCAAAGTAAAGCCGCTGCTCCTCCACATGGAGAGGAGCCAGATGAGGTGGTTCGGGCATCTGGTCAGGATGCCACCCGAACGCCTCCCTCGGGAGGTGTTTAGGGCACCTCCGACCGGTAGGAGGCCGCGGGGAAGACCCAGGACACGTTGGGAAGACTATGTCTCCCGGCTGGCCTGGGAACTCCTCGGGGTCCCACAGGAAGAGCTGGACGAAGTGGCTGGGGAGAGGGAAGTCTGGGCTTCCCTACTTAGGCTGCTGCCCCCGCGACCCGACCTTGGATAAGCGGAAGAAGATGGATGGATGGATGGATGGATATATATATGTATATATATATATATATATATATATATATATATATATAGGTCGCATCTTTATGCGGGGTCGTTCTCCCAGGAATGCAGAACGGACTACTCCGGACGACAGCGTGAGGTAGGAGATCTTTTATGTTAACTCTAACAAAAAGTTTAAACAAAAGGCGCGCACAAGGCGGAGAACAAACTTGACTAATGAAACAAAAACTAGCACTTAGGCAGACTATGGGCAAGAAACAAAAACACTTACTGTGACATGAAGCGATCAGCATGAACTATGGTAGCAGAAGTAACAGAAGCAGCATGGGTAACAGAGGTAACAGAAGCAAGAACCAGGAATATCAAAACGTAACAGTTGCATGGAGCAAACAAAGAAGCCAGGACGAGTGACCGGCAAAGGCAGGCTTAAGTATTGTCTCTGATTGGAAACAGGTGAGCTTCCCGAATAACAGTGGCAGGTGAAAATAATACGTAACCATGGTGACTAAACAAACTCGGGAGGTGCACAACCAGGAACTGAGGGAGTCCAAAACAAATCGAAAACACAAACATGATCCAGACCACGGATCATGACATATATATATATATATATATATATATATATACATATATATATACATAGACCTATTTAAATATATATATACTGTATGTATATACTGTATACATATGTATATATTAGTACATACATACATATACACATACATGTCAGGGCTGAAGCCCAGGATTTTATGTATATATATATGTCCTGAGCAAGACACTTCACCCTTGCTCCTGATGGGTGCTGGTTAGCGCCTTGCATGGCAGCTCCCTCCATCAGTGTGTGAATGTGTGTGTGAATGGGTAAATGTGGAAGTAGTGTCAAAGCGCTTTGAGTACCTTGAAGGTAGAAAAGCGCTATACAAGTACAACCCATTTATCATTTATCATTTATATATATTAGTTCATACATACATGCAGGTATACATATGTCAGGGCTGGAGCCCAGGATTTTATATTAGGTGCTGTGGTCTTTTTCCAAGTCAGTTTGTGGTTTATATTCACGCCAAGCATCGTCTACCTGACGATAAAAACAAGACAACATTCAAATTATAAATATACTTCTGATATGCATTTGAGTTTATGAACATTTTACACTATTTTTGAAATATAATTCGTCATTAACATCACTGGCCAAGTCTCATGACAGAGGGAGACCTCTTTTTCGCCGGTGCTTCATACTATCTTTGTGGCGCTCGTGTTGTTGCTCTCAGTTAAGCACAAGAAGAGGTCGAGGAAACTCACAGGTAGTTAAGTCAGAGATGACAAATTAGAGAAATGCGATTAAAAAACATAACGCGCTAAATATGACTGTGATTACCAGTAATTTGATACCCTTTATTATGTGAGGATTTAAAATCAGTCAGCTTATTTTTGATGGACCGTGTCTGTGGGAACCTGCCAATGGTGTTTGATGGGGTTTAGGTCTAAACTCTGCCACAACACAACCTTCCATTGTGAACATTTCTTTCATCCCAGTCACATAAAACAACACAAACAGATAAAACGACCTCCTTGGTTGAAACAAGAAAGCGGAGCAAAGCGAGGCGTTCTGTTACATTCTGTCACGCTGAATCACGCTGAGTCCACTGTGAGCATTTTAAGCGCAATGCAGTAACAAGTGATCCGAAAGAAGACTCTGTTACGCTGAAATTTCAAGCTGAACAAATATAAACAATTACTTTCCCTCACTTTTTAGTCTTTATTTTTTTTAGCTGCCCCACTTATTCTATGCAGCGACTTCACAGTCTCTTCTTTGCCTGCATTGCATTTAAGCCCCATTCTGTCTATTCCTTCAGGCGTTGCAAAAACTTCAAAAAAAGGTGTGATGGAAAAATTATTTAATTTGTATTGAGTTTTAGAAAACATTTGCGCCGCGAGCATTAATTTCCACCCCTTTTTTCAGGCGGTTATTTGAAAGCGAGAAGTGAACTTTGGAGCTTTTATGCCATGGTTAAAAGTGAAAGAAATATTTTGATTCAAAGAGAGCCCAGGGAGCAGAACACATTGACTATATGTGCTTCTTGTGTGCGTGTGTGAATTTTATTCTTATTTTGTGTATGCAAGTGTATATACACAATCTAATGGGGTCCAATTAGGGTTGTACGGTATACCGGTACTAGTATAGTATTGCGGTACTAATAAACCAAAAACAGTACTATATTTTGTTTGAAAATTACTGGTTCACAATTTACTATTATTATTTTTGCTTATTTATTTTTGTCGTCAAGTCATGACATTGCTGGTTTTACAAGCAGAGGAGCATGTTCGGCAGTGCAAAATCACAGAGTACTTACAAGCAGACACAGTGTGTAGACAGAAAATGGAGAATGGACACATTTTGGCTTAAAAACTAAAGATAAAGGTGAAGTTATAACACTGAAACGCCCTCAGGAAGAGGTGCTTTAAGACATGGCTAGCTAACTAGCAGCTAACATCCATCTGCAGTCGGCAGTGTTTTAGCTACTTCTAAATCACTAATCCTCGCCTCCATGGTGACAAATAAAGTACGTTTCTTACAAGTATTATTATCACTGCAGGACGGGGAATAGCTAAACATGCTTCACTACAAACCGTAAGAGGATACAACAGCTCACCGGTGTCACCGCTAACGAAAGCTAGCACGCCTGAATGTAAAAAATCGCCTTGGTTGGATCTACACATTACATCCACTGTAATGATACCAAGTACAGGAGCGTATCTAGTCGATACTACTATGATTACATCTATATTTTTTATAGTCACAAAATCTTTTTTCCTTTTTTAAAATTCATATTATATTCATTAACTCAGTAAATACGTCCCTGGACACATGAGGACTTAAATTATGACTAATGTACGATCTTGTAGCTACTTGGTATCGGATGGATACCCAAATTTGTGGTATCATCCAAAATTAATATAAAGTATCCAAACAACAGAAGAATAAGTGATTATTACATTTTAACATAAGTGTAGATAGAACATGTTAAAAGAGAAATTAGGCAGATATTAACAGTAAATGAACAAGTAGATTAATAATTAAATTTCTACCACTTGTCCTTAATAATTTTGACAAAATAATAGAATGATAAATGACACAAAATGTTACTGCATATGTCAGCAGACTAATTAGGAGCCTTTGTTTCTTTACTTACTAATAAAAGAAAAGTCGTCTAGTATGTTCACTACTTTATTTAAGGACAACATTGCAATAAGAAACATATGTTTAAAGTACAATAAGATTGTTTGTTAAAATAAAGATAATAATGCCATTTTTTGTAGTCCCCTTTATTTAGAAAAGTATCAAAAAGTATCGAAATGCATTTTGGTACCGGTACCAAAATATTGGTATGGGGTCCATAATAAGGGAAAAATCAAAAAGTTACATTGATTTCCGGACTGTAAAGTGCACCTAAATATAATCTGCCACCACCTAATTTTTGGACACATTTTATTTTGTCGATTTATTGGCTGCACAGGTCTATAAGACGCAGGTGTACACGTTAAACCATGAAGTATTTACAGTAGCGCGTGTGTTCATTCAGATATTTTACAAAAGACAGTACCTGTAATACTGCATACCTACCGGAAAAGTAATTGAACGCAGTCTTCGTGCCTCCTGAAGTCGTTTTCTTGGGGCGGCGTGGCTCAGATGTTGTTTGTTTGTTTGTTTGTCACCCGAGTCATCTGAGGATGACCCTCAGAAGCGCAAGACTCGCTATTGGGAGGCTTTGAACTTCACCAAAGGAGTTGTTGCTAAGTTGACGATGATGCCGCTCTGTCATCAGCGCTGGGCACCGTAGCCACAGGTGTTCGGCAGATTCTTGTTCCTCACCGCAGAGGCGACCGATCGTCTTCACACTTTCCCGTCAGGTGAAGCCACCTTCGGAAAGCAGGGTGGTGACCGGATCGAAAACGGATGAGGTTGGTGAGGTCTTTCTACGACAACGAGGACTCCTTTAGAAGGTTGGGTTTGTGGGATGTTAGGGAGATGAGACGGGGATGGTTGGAGGGGGGAGGGAGGCATCTCCTACGGATGAATACATGGCGAGTTGATTGATCGAGTCGGTTGTCATCTTGGCAAAGGGAGGAGCCAAGCTTGGCTTGTTCATCGGCAAGGTCGTTGCCTGCTAGGTTGCAATGGACTGGGACCTAGATGAGTTGTATCCGTTTTGAAGATGGGAAAGCCAATAGGCAGGATTGGATTGATATTATGGTGGAGTCTGTGGTTTTGGGGTTGCTGACAGCTTGGACCAGGGACTTGCAGTCGCTGATGATGGAAACTGGGGACCAGTCGTCATACTGATGCATCCAAGATATGGCGGCAATCATGGCAGATTTTTCAGATTGAAATGAGCTTTTCAATCAGATGTTGTTGTTGTTGTGTCCTACGGACAGGACTTCATCCACCTTGATCTCCTTGCCACCCACCCTGGTATAAATGTAGCTTAAATGTAGGTAATGGGTTTCTCAACGTAAAGAGCTTTGATTCAATAGAGAAAAAGTGCTGTATGAATGCAATTCACTTCACTTCACTTCTTCGACGGTCCATTAGTAGTGGTTGATTTCAGATCTATGCGGCGGCTATTCGCTTTTTCAACGGCCGGGTCAATTGTCTTTGGCTTAGGGACTGCGTTGCGTGCATTTCATCGTTTCTTCACCATGATGAGCAGGGCCGGCCCGTGGCATAGGCCGTATAGGCAAATGCTAAGGGCGCCGTCCATCAGGGGGCGCCACGCAAGTGCCACAAATGTTGGAGAGAAAAAAAAAAAAAGAGAAAAAAAGGTGGAACTATTATTTCTAAATACAAAAAATAATCCCACGTTAATTAAAATGCAAAGTAAAGCCTATTTAATAGAAATATTATTTGTTACAACATTCCCCTCCCTTCCCGTATCATGACTCTTTTTGGACGTCACCACATCAAAAAATCAACACAAGATGTCAAAACGGCCAAAACTGTCAGGTGCCCAGGGAAGAAAAAAGAGAAAAGAAGAGGAGGAGAAACGAGAAAAGACAGAGGTAGCAGGTAGGTAACGTTAGCCTACATGAAATTATTTGTCTGTTACACAATGTGATAGTAACCTGGCTTTTTAGCATTAAGCTAATGTTACATGAGTCGTCAATTGCTAATCAATAAATAGCTAGTTCTGTTTTAACGTCGGGTTAATATTGTGGAGGGGGCTAAATTGTTATGGAAAATAATAATGTAACATTAGGTAATTACAGTACTCCCACCTACATTCCTCTGGGACATTTGTATTAGATCTTTTAAGCAGGTGTTTTTTGTTTACATTGTTATTGCCTTCTGGTTAGCTAATGTTTGCCCTGCAGGTAATAGTCACTTTTCCACCCCTTTATATATTAGGTATGGTTGTAAGTAAAACAAAAAGGTCAAAGACAAAGCTATTCGGTTTCTTGTGAGGATATACACTTCACTGCCGATGTGGGGGGGGGGGGCGGGGGCGGGGGGGGGGGGGGGGGGGGGCGCCACCTAAAATCTTGCCTAGGGCGCCAGATTGGTTGCCCATATGTGACCTGTATCTGATTCATGTCAGCGTGAACAGTGCAATTCCTTATTTCTTTAAAATCCTCTTTCTTAAGTGGATATAAATCAAATATGTATTGAATGCGAATGCAGTCTAAACGCTCCGGTTGCGTTCATTCGGCGGTAGGTAGAATAGGTAGAACTTTTGATACAGCTCTTGTATCGGCTCAGTTATTAACTCAACACGACCAAATATGGTTAGGGTTTGAGTTTGTTTTGAACATGCATACAAGGTTACATTCTTGCAAATTTTTTGGTTTTTCGTTGTGTTTTAGTTTTGTCGCGGTATGTAGAATTGGCACCGGTGAAGTGGCAGCTGGTTGCATCAGCCATGTCTTCTTTTCTTTGTGTTCTTTAATTTTCCCCTCTTTTTCCACGTGTTTTTCACATTTTTTGTATCTGCACTGCAACCACATACTTTCCCCATTGTGGGATAAACAGCGTCTACCCTATCCTATCCTATTGGGGTGCATCACATTTTTACAGTTTCACACATCAACACGTCTGAAAAAGGAATGGAAGCAGAGCTCATTTTAATCCTACACCCCTTTTCACATTTTTGTTCACTTCCTGTAATGAATCTGTAACGTAAATGAAAAATAGCTTTTGGTTGACCTTAAAGTACCAGTATAATGGAAAAAATGTTGACCCTATCTTGAAGAGATTACCATATATTTCTGATTTATAACACCAAAAGTCTTACAAAGTTTGTGAGAAAATAGATACGATGTAAATAACATAATTCTCACAGAGATTCCAGAGAGATCATGAGCATGAGCAGTCACGTGATCCGTGACTTGCAGAAGAGGACCACAGTTCCCTTCAACAACAACAAACCTACTACTCACAGGTATACTTGGTGAGAGACAACAGAGACTGCTATAGGACAAATCATGATCCAGAACCTTAGCCTAAATAAGATTTAGAAACTGTGCTGAACATAATAAAACAATAATTTACTGTACAATGTCTGCTCTCACTGGGACGTCAACTGTTGGGATGTTTATATTTTCCCATTTAGATTAATCATCATCCACACAAAAGGTTTAAAAAAAAAAAAGTTGCCACAAACGAGCGTCTTTCGCGTGTCTTTCTCGCGGTCTAAATTGGATGTCAAAGTTGACCAACTTCTCCGTTTGCCTCTACTCTCCAGGTGTGAGCTCAACGGCTCAATATGTCAATATAGCAGCACAAGCTAATTAGCGCTCTGTGATCAATGCACCGCTAAAAATAGACAGTTAATAATAATAACAATATCGCTAATACTTGGTTAATATTCGGGTCACGAAGTGTAAATAGAGTATTGTTGGTGGTTTTTGGATGTTTTTCTCGAGAGCTTTATAAGCAGAATAGCGGTCAATGAAGTCAATAGTTGACTTCATTGTTAGTTGACTTTTGCTAACGTTTATTTGCGATTTAGAATGCAGAAAAAGTAATACAAATGTGTGTTCTTGTCTTACATAGGGATTGTGAATGATAAACAGCACATCTCTTTTCCATTTTTGTGTATTTCCAGTCACACTGATCTGCTGACTATGGGCAGAGTGGAAAGGAGTTCACCCGTGATGTCATCAGATCCTGAATGCACGGAAATTGCCAAAGTCATTGAGAGTGGCATATTTAAAATGGTCGTTTGAAATTGTGGCTTTTTGTGCAGTGCCCTTCTGTTTAGACTGCACTTTAAACCTGAAGTACAAGTGCCGTTCTGTCTTCTAGTTGTCCATAGCGTCTCTGCTTTAAAGGATTCTTCAGTCATCACTCCAGCAACGTTTGTAAGTTTTACAATTTTCCTAAAAACATTCTCACCTACTGAACCTTCCCATGAGTGATGTCTGTAGGAGTGTTTTCATGCATACTTGTACACGCTATCCAGGCCCGGCCCTAACCAATCTGGCGCCCTAGGCAAGATTTTAGGTGTCGCCCCCCCCCACATCGGCAGTGAAGTGTATATACTCACAAGAACCCGAATAGCTTTGTCTTTGACCTTTTTTTTTTACTTACAACTATACCTAATATATAAAGGGGTGGAAAAGTGACTATTACCTGCAGGGCAAACATTGGCTAACCAGAAGGCAAAAACAATGTAAACAAAAAACACCTGCTTAAAAGATCTAATACAAATGTCCCTGAGGAATGTAAGGTGGGAGTACTGTAATTACCAGAGGTGTGGACTCGAGTCACATGACTTGGACTCGAGTCAGACTCGAGTCATGAATTTGATGACTTTAGACTCGACTTGACAAAATGTAAAGAGACTTGCAACTCGACTTAGACTTTAACATCAATGACTTGTGACTTCACTTGGACTTGAGCCTTTTGACTTGACAAGACTTGACATGACTTGCCACTTTCCCCAAAATCCAAAGCTTAAAAAGTTATTTGGGAGCGCTCCGTATTTTTCATTTTCTTCGTCTGTCTATCAGCGTGTTGTTCCTGTCAGCTGGTGTGCTGTCAGTACAACAGCCAATCAAATTAGAACTACGTTGTTTTCATCACACAGCATTCATCCAATCAAATTGCAGGACAACCAATGAACAAGAGTTGGTCCAACAACGTGCCAGTGATAAACAATTATGTTAAAGTTGGTTTCGTTTGGGTATAAAAACTACGACTTGGTCAACAAAAAACGAATTGCCGTATGCAAATCACGCAGTTCGAATATTACAGACGGAGACGCAACAACTTCCAACTTCGTTTGACATTTGAAGTTGCACAAAGAAGGGTAAGTTTTGAATGTAAGATAACGTTTATTGGCTAAGTAACGTGACTTTTATTTGCTGTGTAGTTAAATCAGTGAGGCTGCAAACTCACTGCTAACGTTATAACCATAGACATCTTATAAGTAGACGCAGCATAGAGCGCTACTGCCTACTGGCGCAGACAAGGCGCGGGGCCGCCATCTTGGAGTGGTGATCAGTGCAATTCATTTGGCAGGAGCAATGAACTGTCAGCACATTTAATTCATTTTACCTCACTGAATACCACTGATTTTCACGCGCTTTTTTGTCATACGTGTGTAACAGACACATGTTTTGGCGTGTTTTATTATTCATAGTTTGCTTAACAGTAATATAATATTCTTATACGCTATAAGTGACCAGACGTCCGAGATCAAAACTGGGAATATAATCCCAGAGAAGGGGAAAAAAAACGGTAAACTATTTTTAAGTTGAAGAAACAATATGATTAGGTTATATATACATATGCGTGTATCCTACATAAACAATGTATGAATACATTAGATATCTATATATCTTAGGGACCTATAGACTGTATCTCTGTTGCTTCAGCAGCAGAGAGTTTATTCTGTCTTGACACTTTGTATTGATATTTTCTATTACATTCTTCCCTTAAATGATAATGTTTGCAGTGATTGTTTTATATGTATTATTTTATGTAAGTCGCTTTGGATAAAAGCGTCTGCCAAATACTTAAACATACAGGTAAAAGCCAGTAAATTAGAATATTTTGAAAAACTTGATTTGTTTCAGTAATTGCATTCAAAAGGTGTAACTTGTACATTATATTTATTCATTGCACACCATCACTGATGGTGGAAACTTTACACTAGACTTCAGGCAACGTGGATCCTGTGCCTCTCCTGTCTTCCTCCAGACTCTGGGACCTCGATTTCCAAAGGAAATGCAAAATTTGCATGGTTGGGTGATGGTTTGGGGTGCCATGTCATCTGCTGGTGTCGGTCCACTCTGTTTCCTGAGATCCAGGGTCAACGCAGCCGTCTACCAGCAAGTTTTAGAGCACTTCATGCTTCCTGCTGCTGACCTGCTCTATGGAGATGGAGATTTCAAGTTCCAACAGGACTTGGCGCCTGCACACAGCGCAAAATCTACCCGTGCCTGGTTTACGGACCATGGTATTTCTGTTCTAAATTGGCCCGCCAACTCCCCTGACCTTAGCCCCATAGAAAATCTGTGGGGTATTGTGAAAAGGAAGATGCAGAATGCCAGACCCAAAAACGCAGAAGAGTTGAGGGCCACTATCAGAGCAACCTGGGCTCTCATAACACCTGAGCAGTGCCAGAAACTCATCGACTCCATGCCACGCCGCATTAACGCAGTAATTGAGGCAAAAGGAGCTCCAACCAAGTATTGAGTATTGTACATGCTCATATTTTTCATTTTCATACTTTTCAGTTGGCCAACATTTCTAAAAATCCCTTTTTTGTATTAGCCTTAAGTAATATTCTAATTTTGTGACACACGGAATTTTGGATTTTCATTTGTTGCCACTTCAAATCATCAAAATTAAATGAAATAAACATTTGAATGCATCAGTCTGTGTGCAATGAATAAATATAATGTACAAGTTACACCTTTTGAATGCAATTACTGAAATAAATCAAGTTTTTCAAAATATTCTAATTTACTGGCTTTTACCTGTATATAAACACCTGAAAGTTTTCATATCAGCTAAAACCACCAATCTGTTTCACTGGATTCAGAATAAAACCAAATTCTGTTTTACCCAACAATGTTAGTATTTGAATATTGTTACTTGAAGACTTATTCCTGGTTACAATTATACTGTTAAGAAAGTATTGTCTTATACTTTGCCTAAAATGAGAATGCATCATAATCAGTGGCGGCTGGTGAATTTTGTTTTAGGTGGGGCTGAAAGTTTGTAAACCAAACCCCTGTAGGGGCGTCATCCTCCCCCAGAAGATTTCTTTGTGATTTTCACATACAAATATTGAAGATCTTTGATCCTTCTCAACTCTGTGGTAATATTATTTTCCTAAAATACAACCAATAGTACGTTAATGTTAAATCTTACTTGTGAAAAGTAATCCCCCGATTCCTATTTTCAACAGTCCGCTCATTTGAGCAGGAAAACGCTGAACACCGGCATCTTTGTTTTCTACCTTTCAACTGTCAGTTTAGGCTGCTCGCCGGCTCTTCATCACCACTTCAAGATGGCGGGCAAATTGCTCACGTCACAGCAACCAATGCTGCGTCTACTTATAAGATGTCTATAGTTATAACGTCATTGCAAACACGGCAATCTGTTGCGTCCACTGCAGTTTGCTACCTTATTCATACTTTTTGTCAAGTGATTTTTTTTTAAGCAGGGTTTCATGAGGTACCTATACATAACGTTACGTTAGTCCATGTATCACACACAGTAACATTACGTTAGTCAATGTATCACACACAGTAACATTACGTTAGTCAATGTATCACACACAGTAACGTAACGTTAGTCAATGTATCACACACAGTAACATTACGTTAGTCAATGTATCACACACAGTAACATTACGTTAGTCAATATATCACACACAGTAACGTAACGTTAGACGGCAGTCAGCAGCACCGCGTATTTTAGCCACCTACAAAAAGACAAACATAGTCAAATAAAGGTCAGTTAAAATGTATACTATATTAAGAATATGTGTACATATTGCATAGGGTCCTGAGATCAATGAGATAAGGTAAGAACAGGATAGAAACTGCTGTGGAACTAGTTACAATGCAATATGCCATGGAAATACAATGTTAACACTTTTGTGCAAATAAGTACAGTTGCACTTGTTTTTTTCAAATGTGTTTATTCTGTAAAGGAATGAGTTACATGTTTAAAATGACTGGTTAATAGTGCTATTTTGAAGTGCAATGTCAGCACTATCTTTTTCCCTGCAATTTCAAATGCACTTGTTTTAATAAATAAATACAGCGTTTTAAAAGCATACACAATCTGTGTAAATATATTAGTCTGTGGTTAAATGACTTGAAAGGACTCGAAACTCAAAATGCAGGACTTGGGGCTTGACTTGAGACTTTCCAGTCTTGACTTTGGACTTGACTCGGACTTGCCCTGTCTTGACTCGGGACTTGACTCGAGACTTGAGGGTAAAGACTTGAGACTTACTTGTGACTTGCAAAGCAATGACTTGGTCCCACCTCTGGTAATTACCTAACGTTACATTATTATTTTCCATAACAATTTAGCCCCCTCCACAATATTAACCCGACGTTAAAACAGAACTAGCTATTTATTGATTAGCAATTGCCGAATCATGTAACATTAGCTTAATGCTAAAAAGCCAGGTTACTATCACATTCTGTAACAGACAAATAATTTCATGTAGGCTAACGTTACCTACCTGCTACCTCTGTCTTTTCTTGTTTCTCCTCTTCTTTTCTCTTTTTTCTTCCCTGGGCACCTGACAGTTTTGGCCGTTTTGACATCTTGTGTTGATTTTTTGATGTGGTGACGTCCAAAAAGAGTCATGATACGGGAAGGGAGGGGGCGCACCGTGCGGGGGGAGGAGGGAGGGCGTAATGTTGTAACAAATGATATTTCTATTAAATAGGCTTTACTTTGCATTTTAATTAACGTGAGATTATTTTTTTGTATTTAGAAATAATAGTAACAACTTTTTTTTTAATTTTTTTTATTTTTCTCCAACATTTGTGGCACTGGCATGGCGCCCCCTGATAGACGGCGCCCTTAGCATTTGCCTATACGGCCTATGCCACGGGCCGGCCCTGACGCTATCGTCACTAAGCTCTATTAGCATTAGCTAATATGCTAACACGTTAACAAGTGTCCGTGTTAGTATTATTAACGTACAGTGGCATTCTTTTTGTATTGTTTCAGTTACGTAAACTCACCAAAACATCACCGCGGAGTTCTGCGTCTGTTTAGCTGATTGGAGAGATAGCTTCTGCAGCTAGTCTTAGTGCCGTGCTACAGGCACCGTTTGGAAACAAGTAAGGTATGTAAATAAACATTTACAAAATATTTCTGTGTAAATAACACATTTCACAACATATGTCTGCGGCTTATAGTCAGGTGCGGCTAAAATGTGGAAAATATTTTTTGTTATTATAATTTTGTGGGCGCGGCTTATATACCAGTGCACTCTATAGTCTGGAAATTTGGTAGCTTGCACATCACTGTTTAACAGATAAATTGAAACATAATTTAGCATAGCATTAGCATTGAATTTCCCATTACGCAGGTACTTTAAGGAGGTTTCCCAGGTCAAAGTTCATTAATTAAAAAATATCATAACAACAGACCATATAGAGCAAAAGTGTCAAAGTTGTTTTCACTGAGAGCCACATCGCAGTTATGTTTGGCCCCAGAGGGCCGCATCTAACAGTGAATATTATTATTACACAATTTTTTGTATGCATTTTATTAGTATATTAAAAAAAAAAAAAAAAGCAAAAAAAAAAATGTTAAGTTACAATAATTTCACTTTAAACTTTTGTGTTTCTTACTGTACATGGAAAAACAGTACTGCTGTTTTTATGGTAACATTTTGTCACCTGAGCTGCCAGTTTGTTTTTATTTTTTTTACCGCAAATGAACAACTGTAGATTTTTCCGTGTATTACTGTAAATGCCAAAACGGCACCACAGTTTATTACAGCAAAAAAAAAAGTATTGTTTTTTTAATTTACAGAAAAATGCTGTAAAAACCACAGTAAATTTCACAATTTTACCATGCAATCTATTGCTAGTTTTACATTGCACAGTTTGATGGATAACTTGCTTTGAAAACATTATTATTAGTATTTAGTTCTATTCAAAAAATGGTTTGAATGTTTGATGATATATTTTTGCATAATTAGACAACTGTGGTGAGGTGTCGACTTGTCCAGGGCGTACCCCGCCTTCCGCCCCTGTGCAGCTGGGATAGGCTCCAGCACCCCCGTAACCCCATAAAAGACAAGCGGTAGAAAATGGATGGATGGATGGATAATTAGACAATATTTAAGTTAACATCAATTGCGATTACATCTAGTACATCTATTTTTTTCTCCCAAAATAGAAAGAAAGAATACATCCATTTTCTACCGCTTGTCCCTTTCGGGGTCGCGGGGGTTGCTGGAGCCTATCTCAGCTGCATTCGGGCGGTAGGCGGGGTACACCCTGGACAAGTCGCCACCTCATCGCAGGGCCAACACAGATAGACAGACAACATTCACACTCACATTCACACACTAGGGCCAATTTAGTGTTACCAATCAACCTATCCCCAGGTGCATGTCTTTGGAGGAGGGAGGAAGCCGGAGTACCCGGAGGGAACCCACGCAGTCACGGGGAGAACATGCAAACACCACACAGAAAGATCCCGAGCCCGGGATTGAACTCAGGACCTTCGTATTGTGAGGCACATGCACTAACCCCTGTTTCACCGTGCTGCCCCAGAAAGAATACATTTAGCAAGAAAAGTTACAGTACTTTATTGATACTTATTATATCCAGGCTTTCGAGGGCCAAATAAAATGAGGTGGCGGGCCACATCTGGCCCCCGGGCCTTGAGTTTGACACCCCAGTTATAGAGTAATACCTCAAATCATAGGTATCAAGGAGATCTGTAATTATTTTGACAACACATGATAGAACGACGGAGTGACCCAGCATGGTTTTTGCTTGAAAATACCACCTAGTTAGGGTTAGGGTTCGTGGTTAGGGTTAGGTTTAGGGTTCAAATCAAATCAAATCAAAACAGCTGATATTCAGCCACATGGATTCTTCGGTCTAGCTCATTGCCTCAAGGTAAATGTAAGTAGCACTGGCATGACATTGGTTCCTATTCTAAAGAATTATTGTGCAAGAGTTGAGTCACTGTGATACAGTACATGACATCACAATGTACATATTAATAATGACAAGGCAGTGCATGGGCCCCGATGCATGGCATTACTATCAGTTCATTTCAGTCTAATCTGAAAAAACTAACCACAAGTAGTCTGTTGATTACATGTTTCTCTTTAGTCTCGCGTTTGTTTACTGTGCACGCCTCTTTTTGTGCTCGTAGTCCATTAAAGATGAGCTCCTGCTTCACCACCTTGTCAAGCATGAGACAAGGCCACAAAGCCACCTGTCAGCAGGCCGTTATGCAAAGCTCCAGGCTGACCAAGGACTGACCGGGAGCATCTGTGCCACAGTTTGCGTCTAATACGCTAATGAGAGCTGTCAAGCTGTCGCACTCGGCGGCATCGCCCTCTGGTGCTAACAATGGCTCCTTCCATTTGGCTGTCATGAGTGACACCAAGAAACACACAGCCGCCAAGAAAACAGGCATGTGCCAGCAGAATGTTCTCAAGCGTGCAGGAAAGGCATTAAATACTAAACAGGGCTGCGGTTGACATGTTAATTGTTCACTCCTGGTGTAAAATATAGATGCTCGGTACGTGTTATGTACAGTAATACATTTCATAAAGTTACGTGTGCCTCCTCCGGGGGGCGCCACAGGCCTTTGGGGAGGTGCTGCAGCTTGAGAAAAATAAAGACAGCCACATAACTCATGTTGTGTTGAGGCAACATTTAGTTATTTTGGTAAGAGAGGAAATAATGTGATAAAGGCTTTTAAAATATTTTTTGAAAAAGTAGCGTTTTTTTCCCGTCTTTACGTGTTGTATAATGCAATGTTTTTCAACCACTAGTGTGCCGCTGGAGATGATCTAATTTAATCTATTTGGGTTAAAAATATTTTTTGCAAACCATTAGTTATAATCAGCAAATGTGCTGTTGTTAAATGTCGGTGCTGTCTAGAGCTCGGCAGAGTAACCGTGTAATACTCTTCCATATCAGTAGGTGGCAGCAGGTAGCTAATAGCTTTGTAGATGTGGGAAACAGTGGGAGGCAGCGTGCAGGTAAAAAGGTATCTAATGCTTAAACCAAAAATAAAAAAAAGGCGAGTGCCGCTAAGAAAAGGCATTGAAGCTTAGGGATGGCTATGCAAAACGAAGCTAAAACTGAACTGGCTGCAAAGCAAACAAAAACAGAATGCTGGACGACAGCAAAGACTTACAGCGTGTGGAGCAGACGGTGTCCACAAAGTCCATCCGTGCATGCCATGACAATCAACACCAAAATAGGAGCGCAAGACAAGAACTAAAACACTACACACAGGAAAACACCAACAAACTCCAAATAAGTCACGGCGTGATGTGACAGGTGGTGACAGTACACCTACTTTGAGACAAGAGCTATAGTGATGCATGCTTGATTATGGTTTGAATTCATAGCCAACAATTGCGAGAACGACTTTTTATTGTCGGCTGCTGGGTTTAATTTTTTTATGTTTTCTGCTGGTGGTGTGCCTCGGGATTTTTTAAATGAAAAACATGTGCCTGGTATAATGAGGTACACAGTTCAGGTGAATACATCATTTTATTCCAGAAAACAGTTGTAAATAGTGTATTTTAGTGTCAACATTGAAAAACATACTGTACAATTTTTTTTTGCATTGTAAGAGAAGTATTCATTTAACAATATTTTAAATGAGCTTTGCATTTTATTGTACAAATCGTAGTTGGAAAATTCAATAGCTTTTACAATATATATATATATATAATGTATAATAACAATAATATTAATCAGAATATATTTATTATTGTGCTCGTAGTTTGCAGTGATGTCCAACTGCACTTCAGGATACCGCGAGATGCTTGTAATATTTCAGTGAACTTACAAGAATATTTACATTATTGTTCAATAAAACGATGTGTGTTAATTATCTTTGTAAAGTTAGGATTTTTGAGCAATATTTTGTTATGGGTCTTATTTATTTTAGGTATAGTATAGTTCTTTATTTTTGTATTTCTAGGGGTTGGGCAAGACGCCATCTATAACATACTGTGATATATCAACATGCTGTCATGTCTGATGTCCTTTCATCGAAACTAAAACTTAACAGAATATTGTCATTTTCGTTTTACAGTATATTGATTATGGCAGATTCTTAAAGGGGTCATTTTATGCAAAACACACTTTTCTTACCCTTTGGCACCTGCTTTTGTGTATTTGGGATTTTCTATTTGATTACAATCCATCGAGGTTTTGAGCGGAGAGATCTGCCTCTCAGATTTTTTTTAATTATTTTTTTTTCCCCAGATGGCGCCGCTGTAGTGGCTGCTGGTGGGAGGACGTCTGTGCTCTTGTGTCATCATTTTGTGTTCCTGATGTTTCCCTCTTGTTTTTATGTGGGGTTGTTTTGCCTTTTGGTTCGGGACCCTTTGGGACTGTGCGACAAGGTGTGGCACTTTCGTGAGTTCTGCGGGGCTTTTTTGTGGGCTTCTGGATCTGCCTCCCGGGAGCCTTTTGGCCATAGGGACCAGCTGCTGGCTCTCTGCCACACCTGAGCCTGTTTGGAGAGACTTGAGGAGATGTGGATGAAGAGACAGGGCTGCGGAGCTGGCGCTGAGCGCCGGGACGGACAAGCTTCACAGTGTCTTGGCTGAATGAGCTTCGTTCTCCTTAGATGCATCCTCGCTCATCCATGCGGACTGGACACTGGCCGAGAGTTGGTGGGCGGCCGAGGGTGGAGTCGGCTCTCTTGGTTGCTTTGTTGGGTCTGCTCCCCTTTTACACACATGTTTATGTGTGCTATGGCTATGAGGGTTTTTTCCCCCTTGGCCTCAGCCTGGACCCCCTCTCCAGGAGCCCAGGCTTAGACTTTTTTTTTTTTTCCTCAACAGCGTTTACCTGTTTCTCACCTTTTTTGTTAAGGGGCACCGGAAGTTGGCAGACCCTTCAGCATCCTGTTCTGTCTCCCTGTAATGTTTGTCTGCTCTTGAATGGGATTGTGCTGAAAATCTTCATTTCCCCTCGGGGATTAATAAAGTACTTCTGATTCTTCTGATTCTGATGACCCAAAACTACATTTAAAGGGGAACATTATCACCAGACCTATGTAAGCGTCACTATATACCTTGATGTTGCAGAAAAAAGACCATATATTGTTTTAACCGATTTCCGAACTCTAAATGGGTGAATTTTGGCGAATTAAACGCCTTTCTATTATTCGCTCTCGGAGCGATGATGTCACATCGGGAAGCAATCCGCCATTTTCTCAAACACCGAGTCAAATCAGCTCTGTGATTTTCCGTTTTTTCGACTGTTTTCCGTACCTTGGAGACATCATGCCTCGTCGGTGTGTTGTCGGAGGGTGTAACAACACCAACAGGGACGGATTCAAGTTGCACCAGTGGCCCAAAGATGCCAAAGTGGCAAGAAATTGGACGTTTGTTCCGCACACTTTACCCACGAAAGCTATGCTACGACAGAGATGGCAAGAATGTGTGGATATCCTGCGACACTCAAAGCAGATGCATTTCCAACCATAAAGTCAAAGAAATCTGCCGCCAGACCCCCATTGAATCTGCCGGAGTGTGTGAGCAGTTCAGGGACAAAGGACCCCGGGAGCACGGCAAGCAATGGCGGCAGTTTGTTCCCGCAGACGAGCGAGCTAAACCCCCTGGATGTCTTGGCTCACACCGTCCCTTATGCCACCGAAGATGATCAAGAGAAGAATATCCACCCTAGCTTCCCTGGCCTGCTGACATCAACTCCAAAACTGGACAGATCAGCTTTCGGGAAAAGAGAGCGGATGAGGGTATGTCTACAGAATATATTAATTGATGAAAATTGGGCTGTCTGCACTCTCAAAGTGCATGTTGTTGCCAAATGTATTTCATATGCTGTAAACCTAGTTCATAGTTGTTAGTTTTCTTTAATGCCAAACAAACACATACCAATCGTTGGTTAGAAGGCGATCGCCCAATTCGTCCTCGCTTTCTCCCGTGTCGCTGGCTGTCGTGTCGTTTTCGTCGGTTTCGCTTGCAACCGGTTAAAACCGATATGGCTCAATAGCTTCAGTTTCTTCTTCAAATTGGTTTTCGCTACCTGCCTCCACACTATAACCATCCGTTTCAATACATGCGTAATCTGTTGAATCGCTTAAGCCGCTGAAATCCGAGTCTGAATCCGAGCTAATGTCGCTATAGCTTGCTGTTCTATGCGCCATGTTTGTTTGTATTGGCATCACTGTGTGAAGTCACAGGAAAATGGACGGGTGTATATAACGATGGTTAAAATCAGGCACTTTGAAGCTTTTTTTAGGGATATTGCGTGATGGGTAAAATTTTGAAAAAAACTTCGAAAAATAAAATAAGCCACTGGGAACTGATTTTTAATGGTTTTAACCCTTCTGAAATTGTGATAATGTTCCCCTTTAATCACTGAGACAGTTCCGACAATGTTTTGCCAATGGTGGTTACAATAAAGCAGTAAGTCCAATAACAGTAAATACATGACAATTTGTAATGACACGTTAGCATGTAGCATCCTTCTGAACATTGCTATTATTAGCAAGACTTGTAGTTACAGAGTTCAGGTTAAGCATACATTGTTTGTTAGCATTTTGTATTACATTTAAACAAGGTTTTTGGTTTGCTCTGTGCAATATACCTATAACTAGATAACGTGAATGACAAATGTAATGATATGTTAGTGATGTAGCATTAGCTTAACCGGACGACATGTAGGTAGATATAATAAATAAGCTACTTAAAATGCTATGTTTTTGGATATACATAGTGGTTTCAGATTGTCACAGTTACTTTCCGTTGCGCCGCCACACCACTCTCTGACGCGACTATAAACAGTATGATCTGTTTATGAAATTGTTATAAGTACGCCTCTGCATAACATTGTATCCCTATGAACATTAAAGTAAACAAAAAATGAAAAAATAATGAAATATAGATCAACTTACAAACAACAACTTTATAAACAATGTTTTTCAGTCTGTAAGAAAAATATTTTAATAGTATCAATTTGCCTGAAATAATTTTTTTAAATCCTAATTTAAATTATAAACACTTTTTGACAAACTTGAACTGATTGATACTGAAAAATGAAAATTAAATCAACTCAATAATTAATAGAAAATTCAAACCAATTAGCAACATTAACTCAGAACACACAATAAAACACTTTAACCTACAAAACAAAAGTTTTTTTTTCTTCTTAACAAAATGATGAAGTCAAGATTAATGGCTACCCTGAGAATGTTTTGTAGTGCACAGTTTTTCAAAGCGGGACTTGAAGCATGATACTTCATGATACTGATAAACCTGTTCCCCGGGGTCATACGTGCCCCCCTGGCATCACATTGCACCCCCCCAACCCCCCAAGGGGGCCCATACCACTGTTTAAGAAGGACTGCATTATGATAACACGTAGCATGTATACTTATAGCCTTGTCGCACTGAAAGGCGCTGAAAAAAACAACTTATGAAGTTTGTTCGAACTCTGGCTCGTCATAAACGGTTGAATGATCAAATCCACCACTGTTGCCATTTGTGTAAAAAGTAGAGTGTAGTCCTTATTGGTACAGAAGCATGTAGCCAAAACTACAGGCATGGGTGACGGGGCGGAGACTGCCCACAAAACAGCTTGTTTTCAAAAGACCATCAAAAAAGTGCTTGAAGACGGTATGTAAAACCAAGATGTAAGCACAATTTGGATCAAAGCACAACCATTACATTTTTTTGTAGACTATAAGGAAATGGTTTAAAATTACATTCAAAATCAGAGAATAATTTCGCCACACCGAGTGTGTGTGTGACAATCTTTGGTACTTTAACTTTAACTTTAACGAAGTATGATCCCTTTAATGAAAAGGTCCCATATTGTATTATTTGCCAACAATTTGAATAAGTCACAGATGTCCCACAATAACGATGTAAACCACAATGTAAACAAATTGTCACAAAGTCTTTTTTCCTTTTTTAAAAATGTGTTTTATGTTTATAAACTCAGGAAATACGTCCCTGGACACATGAGGACTTTGAATATGACCAATGTATGATCCTGTAACTACTTGGTATCGGATCGATACCTAAATTTGTGGTACCATCCAAAACTAATGTAAAGTATCAAACAACAGAAGAATAAGTGATTATTACATTTTAACAGAAGTGTAGATAGAACATGTTGAAACGGGAAAATAACCAGATTTCAACAGTAAATGAAGAAGTAGATTAATAATACATTTTTACAGCTTGTCCTTCATAATTTTGACAAAATAATAGAACGATAAATTACACAATATGTTACTGCATACGTCAGCAGATTAATTAGGAGCCTTTGTTTGCTTACTCACTACTAAAATAAAAGTTGTCTCGTATGTTCACTATTTTATTTAAAGACAAAATTGGAATAAGAAACATATGTTTAATGTACCGTACTATTTTTTTTTTGTTAAAATAAAGCCAATGATGCCATTTTTGTGGTTTCCCTTTTATTTTGAAAAGTATTGAAAAGTTTAAAAATACATTTTGGTACCGATACCAGTACCAACATATTGGGATCAGGACAACCCTACTGTACACACATCCAAAAGTTTAGAAGGCAACTTTTAACTTGTTTTGTTTCTATACTTATTTGGTTCCAAAGAGCCCAAAAAGCCAAGATAAGTTGAACATGCTTGACATACAACAGGTCTGGGGAGGCTATTCTACAAAACAGGAGTAAGTACAAGCGATAGCAATACCAGAACTGGAGGGATCGAGCCTAGCTATCTAAAGGTCGGACCATTCCCTAAAATGCTCACCCATCTCTCTTGCTTTTGTGCATGTTGCAGCAAAACTGAGTGCTTTGATGATCAGCATACATTCTGCACATTAACGAAGACAGAGACGCAAAATGGATGCGCGCCTTATTCTGCTCACTTAACAGACGCAATCCACTTTGCACACGTTTGCTTGTGCTATCAGTTTTGCACGCGTTTTAGTACACGCACACCTTGAGTAAATCAGAAGTTACACTCTTCCTGAAGAATCCTATGATACTGGACACAAAGGGCATCGGACCACAGCTTCTCAAAAAGAAATAGAGCCCCGATTGAATGAGAAATGTCTCCATTGATGTCATCCACCACATCGTGCCGTCCTCTGCTGCCTCATGAAAAGAGCAGCGCTCACCAGTAAAACAAAAAGGCCAACGGTTTGTGAGGATGCTTCATCGTCAAGCTGCCAAGCATGCATCAAATCCACTCTGCCTCCTCTCGTCTGGCTTCCCCCCGGCAGTATGCTGAGCTCTGACCTCGTTCCGTTGGATCTTCTGTTTACACGAACACGCTCAGAAGGTTGGGAAAACCGGGGACGCGGGCTGCAATGCTTGTTCAGTAAAATTGCATCAGTCGATTGTCGTCTGTGTATAGTTGGAAGCAGACCAGACGGTTTCCATTTAACAGTGGTGTGCCGTCAGGGCCAGCAAGGCCTTCTCTGCTGGCCTAACATAACCAGAAATCATGATCATAATTAGAGATACAAGTAATCTTTAATTTACTTTCCCTAAATATCTAAAAGTATTCATATTCTCTTCATGTCATATTATGCTCCTTCCAGTGTTGTTGTTTTTAGGTTAGAGTTTGTATCCAATCAGAATTCAGCTAGCTTATGTTGCCATGCTGTACCAAATCTGCCTTCAGAATCAACAATGTCTGTGCACTGTAAGTCAACGGCCACATACATGATAGATAACCAGTTGTTGTCAGTAAGGCCTTCTAGCTGGCCTCACGTTGAACGTGATTGGATACTCACCGGGACCGTCAGCGGTTGAATTTGAGAACACATACAGTTGACAGACAGTTGTGATAGTCATTCAGATCACAAGTTGTTGACAGTAGCCTATCTAGGTAGCCTGATTGTTATGTTTGCAGCAGGGGGTTGACGGCACAGACCACGAGATGGCATAGTAATTCTATGATTGATTTATATATGTACTATATATATATAAAAAATAACGAAACAATACATATAATTAAACAACAAGGGCATGAAGTGTGACAAAAATCCAAAGGGGTGAGTGGTGTGAGATTATGTGTGGGAATTACTTGTTGAGTGTTTACCGTGAGTGTTGAGCGAGGAAGCGAACAAGTCCGAAGGGGCTAGGCAGAAGAAGGTCCGTGAGACAGGCAGGTTGTCAGGGAATATAGCGAGGCGTCCAAAGGGGTCCGTGTCCAAGCAGGGGGTCGAGGATCGAGGGGGGCAGTCCAAAGTCTGAAGGGGAGTCGAGGCACACAGATCGATCACGGGCGACACGGGATGCATACGGCAGTGAAACTACGTCCGCTGGTCTTTATGCAGTCCTCCCTCATTAGTCCCAGAAGCGCTGATCAGCGATTATCTGCACCCTTTCCGGCGCATGGGCGTGATGCGGCCAGCGCGAGCAGGGGCGTGTCCTGGCGTGCTGCCAACGGAGGTGCTGGTAGAACTTGCTGATGATGAAAAGCGGGTTCGAGCCCGCGCCGTGACACTGATGTTAACGAAACTGTGATTGGATACTCACTTGTCATTAACCGGGCTAGCAGAGAAACCACAGATTTGCAAGGCCATTTTCAAGAAGGATATTTAAAGAGGAACTACATCTTGTGAGACGATTTCGGCCAACCCCGCAAGCTAGCTCAGCTGTCCCAGCAATGAAATGGGGAAATGCCCGCCACTTCCTTTCAAATCAACTGATTTACGAGCGGTACCACTGGTTTATACGGCGTCGAGTGGGTGCTACAAATTGTGAGTTCAAATATTCTATTTCTTTCTGTGTTCCTGTATAGTATTTATTCAGCAATGGTCATTTGGTGACATGAATGATGGTATTTTTAGAGGTAATCATTGAAGTCGGACATCACTGAAGGCCTAGGTGGGAAACGCACAGTCCGCCACTGCCATTTAAGAACGCACACGGTAACACTTTAGTATGGGGAACATATTCACCATTAATTAGTTGTTTATTAAAGTAACAAAGACTTAATTTATAGTTATTTGGACACTAGGGGAACATATAAGGGTTACGGTTAGGGTTACTAATAAGCAATAATTCTGAGGTTATTGAGGGAAGACTCTTAGTTAATGGCTTACTGTTTGTATAATAAGACCATGCAGAATAAGGCATTAATAATTACTTAATAATGACTAATTAAGAGCCAATATGTTACTAATGTGCATGTTAATAAGCAAATCATTAATGGTGAATATGTTCCCGCGACCCCGGGACAAGCGGTAGAAAATGAATGGATGGATGAACCCCATACTAAAGTGTTACCATGCACACAGTTAAATCCCCAATGTGCCCGTCAGCTAACAAACAACACCTAAACCGCACTCTTCATTGGCAATGAAAGTATTAGCATACACAATATGCATAATAGCAAAACGGCATCAAGGCGCTGACATGGGTGCAAACATCTTTTTAAGGACAGCTCAGTCAGTGTGTGGAACAGAATGCAAGAGGGTTGCCTTCAAAAGCTTGCTCTCTTTCTCTGCAGGCAGCAAAACTAACTCCATGTTGTTTCTGGATGTTTGAATTAGGCCGCCATGAATGAACAGATAAAAGTCAAACGGCCGAAACGTCTTTTTACCCAACGCTGCAGATTCCATCGACTTCATGGAGAAGTTCAATCACGGCCCAAAACCTTGTTGTTTCACGGTGCAACTCTCACACAGCCGCAGCAGGCGGCCGCAAACACCACGTTGCGGGTGACTGGTTTAAGAAGACAGTAAAACATTTGATTGCTGAAGGCCAACGGGTCCCTCTGTAATGAAAGCTGCACAAACGATTCTGTTTACAATACAAGATAATAGTATCTACACGGATTGCTTTGAAGAAATTGATTTTCTTTGGTGGATGCCAAACTTAATTGTGCACAATCCGTTTGGACTGCGTTTAGGGACTATTTGCACCGCATCCTTTTCAATCTAATTAGAAAAAAAAAGTTGTTTCTGATATTCATTTACACAACATTGGCATTTGGAAACCTTAAAACTCCAACAAATGGACTTCAATGTTGAATTTTCTGGCTTGGCTGAATTATACTTAAGAGTACTGCAGTAAACCACAAAAACTACACAACATTGAACGCATCTGTCAGAACTAAGGTTGTCCCGATACCAATAATTTGGTACCGGTGCCGGTACCAAAATGTATTTTGATATATATATTATATATTTCTATACTTTTCTAAATAAAGGGGACCACAAAAAATGGCGTTATTGGCTTTATTTTAACAACAAATCTTAGGGTACATGAAACATATGTTTATTATTGCAGTTAAGTCCTTAAATAAAATAGGGAACATACGAGACAACTTGTCTTTTAGTAGTAAGTAAACAAACAAAGGCTCCTAATTTAGCTGCCAACATATGCAGTAACATATTGTGTCATCTCTCATTGTATTATTTTGTCAAAATTATCAAGAACAAGCTGTAAAAATGAATTATTAATCTACTTTTTCATTTACTATTAATATCTGCTTACGTTCTCTTTTAACATGTTCTATCTACACTTCTGTTCAAATGTAATAATCACTTATTCTTCTGTTGTTTGATACTTTACATTAGTTTTGAATGATACCACAAATTTGGGTATCAATCCGATACCATGTAGTTACAGGATCATACATTGGTTATATTCAAAGTCTTCATGTGTCCAGGGACGTATTTTCTGAGTTTATGAATATAATATACATTTTTAAAAAAAGAAAATATTTTGTGATGCTAAAAAATATCGATGTAATCATAATAGTATCGACTAGATACTTGGTATCATTACAGTGGATGTCAGGTGTAGATCCACCCATGGCGTTTTGTTTACATTGTGATGCTGGTGAGCTACGGTGTGTAGTGAAGCATGTTTAGCTATTCCTCGTCCTGCAAGGATGATACTTGTAAGAAACTTACTTTATTTGTCGCCATGGAAGCGAGGATGAGTGATTTAGAAGTAGCTAAAACACTGCCGACTGCAGATGGATGTTAGCCGCTGGCTAGCTAGCCATGTCTTAAAGCACCTCTTCCTGAGGGCGTTTCAGTATTATAACTTCACCTTTATCGTTGGTTTTTAAGCCAAAATGTGTCCATTCTCCCTTTTCTGTCTACACACTGTGTCTGCTTGTAAGTACTCTGTGTGTGCGCGCTGCTGAACATGCTCCTCTGCTCGTAAAACCAGCAATGTCACGACGTGGCAACGACGCGCCGTCATGCCCGTAAAAAAAGGGGGGGGGGGGGGCAGGGACCGGTACTTTTTACAGGCGGTATAGTACCAAATATGATTCATTAGTATCACGGTACTATACTATTATCGGTATACCGTACAACCCTAGTCAGAAGTCTCTGACTCTGTGGCTCTCGGCAGAGCCACCCCTCTCTTTACGATTGTAAAAAATCAATTAATGAAATGACAGAAAGCTCCTTACGATATTTTCTATATGCCTAGCACATTTCTGCTCCGCCTCTGATAATATAATTTCAAATTCCTCAATGGAATCTCACTGTACTCTACCCCGTGACGCACAGCGTTAGTGCTGGTTTTGTAAGGCAGTCATAATGGGTTCAGTCGGGATTGTGTCAGGAACATGGGTGTACTTATCATTAGGCAAATTTATTCAACTGGCGGCACGCGGGCCACATCCAGCTCGCCAAAGCTTTTAATTTGGCCCGCCGAACATCACCCAAAATAGACTTGATGAAACCGTTCAGACTAGAGTTGCCCATGTATGCAGTACTCCCACCACGCCGCAGGGGGCAGCAGCGAGGCATATGTGTCACAATGAAGCAGCAGTGAGTGATTAGAAGAAGATGGCACTATTGACCCTTAATTTTTATTTTTTTTTAAATCGCGACAATCTGACTTTAACAACGGCGGAAATTGCTGACTTTGATGTCTTTTGTTTTTGTCATTGGTTGTTTTTGGCTGTTGAACTCTGGCGATCAAAACTGGTTAAATACAAACCCCGTTTCCATATGAGTTGGGAAATTGTGTTAGATGTAAATATAAACGGAATACAATGATTTGCAAATCATTTTCAAGCCATATTCAGTTGAATATGCTACAAAGACAACATATTTGATGTTCAAACTGATAAACATTTTTTTTTGCTGCAAATAATCATTAACTTTAGAATTTGATGCCAGCAACACGTGACAAAGAAGTTGGGAAAGGTGGCAATAAATACTGATAAAGTTGAGGAATGCTCATCAACCACTTATTTGGAACATCCCACAGGTGTGCAGGCTAATTGGGAACAGGTGGGTGCCATGATTGGGTATAAAAACAGCTTCCCAAAAAATGCTCAGTCTTTCACAAGAAAGGATGGGGCGAGGTACACCCCTTTGTCCACAACTGCGTGAGCAAATAGTCAAACAGTTTAAGAACAACGTTTCTCAAAGTGCAATTGCAAGAAATTTAGGGATTTCAACATCTACGGTCCATAATATCATCAGAAGGTTCAGAGAAACTGGAGAAATCACTCCACGTAAGCGGCATGGCCGGAAACCAACATTGAATGACCGTGACCTTCCATCCCTCAGACGGCACTGTATCAAAAACCGACATCAATCTCTAAAGGATATCACCACATGGGCTCAGGAACACTTCAGAAAACCACTGTCACTAAATACAGTTTGTCGCTACATCTGTAAGTGCAAGTTAAAGCTCTACTATGCAAAGCAAAAGCCATTTATCAACAACATCCAGAAACGCTTCTCTGGGCCCGAGATCATCTAAGATGGACTCATGCAAAGTGGAAAAGTGTTCTGTGGTCTGACCAGTCCACATTTCAAATTGTTTTTGGAAATATTCGACATCGTGTCATCTGGACAAAGGGGAAGCGAACCATCCAGACTGTTATCGACACAAAGTTCAAAAGCCAGCGTCTGTGATGGTATGGGGGTGCATTAGTGCCCAAGGCATGGGTAACTTACACATCTGTGAAGGCACCATTAATGCTGAAAGGTACATACAGGTTTTGGAACAACATATGCTGCCATCTAAGCCCCTGCTTATTTCAGCAAGACAATGCCAAGCCACATTCAGTACGTGTTACATCAGCGTGGCTTCGTAAAAAAAGAGTGCGGGAACTTTCCTGGTCCGCCTGCAGTCCATACCTGTCTTCCATCGAAAATGTGTGGCGCATTATGAAGCGTAAAATACGACAGCGGAGACCCCAGACTGTTGAACGACTGAAGCTCTACATAAAACAAGAATGGGAAAGAATTCCACTTTCAAAGCTTCAACAATTAGTTTCCTCAGTTCCCAATCGTTTATTGAGTGTTGTTAAAAGAAAAGGTGATGTAACACAGTGGGGAACATGCCCTTTCCCAACTACTTTGGCACGTGTTGCGGCCATGAAATTCTAAGTTAATGATTATTTGCAAAAAAAAAAATAAAGTTTATGAGTTTGAACATCAAATATCTTGTCTTTGTAGTGCATTCAACTGAATATGGCTTGAAAAGGATTTGCAAATCATTGTATTCCGTTTATATTTACATCTAACACAATTTCCCAACTCATATGGAAACGGGGTTTGGACATGTAGCACTGAATTTGACCAGCAGAAGGCAATACAGCTACACCTTAGATTTAATTGTAAACCACATGTGTGCAATGTTTGCTGTGTGTACTAACAGTAAACCTTCTATTTTATTTATGCAACATAAACAAAGGACATTATTTATGTAACATACACAATGGACATTATTTATGTAACATACACAATGGACGTTATACTTTCGTAATGTTTATATTTTCAGTCTTACACACCTAAATAGAGGAAGACGTATAAATAAATAAACCGAGGACGGAAAATAATTCAAAAGAAGGAACATCAGTCATCAGCTAAACTTGTTAACGATCTGTCTAGCTGCACACGCTGGAAAGAAGTAGCGAGGGCAGAATAATGAATTTATTGACAATGCAGTGTGAAAGCTGATGTGGTTACTTTGTAAATAAGTAAACACAGTCTTAAAGGAATATAACCTGCGGGTGCACTTTCTAAAGTAACATCCACATTTTGATGTCCGAACTCTTAGACTTTGGGCTCTTGAAACTGCGGCCCTCTTCATTATGTAGATGAATAGTCCTGCATTAGGCAAACACAGGCAGTCAACTGTGGCCCCATGATTTCCAAGGGCTCCAAAACGACTCATAGAATCAAAATAAGTTTTCTTCTATTTAAAACAATGTATAATGGTCTTAACTTGTGTGCTTTAAAATATATTACAATTATTAATCAACCATGGTCATTTGACCAAGGACAATTCAAGTTTGTTACGCATGCGCAGACTGCCAGACCAAAACAGACCAGTTTGCACGGTTGTAAGGGTTTTTTATAAAGATGAAGAGGAAGTATCCAAGTAGAGTGGAAAAGAGGAGAAGAAAGCAAATAGTTTTCATTAGCATAGACACAGAACGATGCAATGAACACAGCAAGAGCTACAGTCAGCGCAGGATGCCAGTGGAAAGTTACACTTTTCATCACAAATACGTGAGTATTAGCGCTCCGAATGGTAAACTACTGTAACCGAGGGTCGGGGAAGATGTGGTGCAAGCACGACAGACAGGAACTGGAGATGAACTTTTTTAATGTCAACAATCTTGTCTCGTTAAACACGGCTACCGTCAAGAGTTCTCTTTTTCCCACCAGTCACACACTTAGAGCCCTCAAAATAATATCGCTACGCATCACATTCGGTCCAAATTTGCTAAGAAAAAAATAATGATAACCTAAAAAAATGGCTTAGACTTTAATAAATGATGATAAATGTTTCCAATTTCCTAACAGTTACAGTAAAAGGTTGGGTATTAGTGATTATTATTATCGGCGGTCACTCGAATAAGTATGACGATCCTCCTGGTAGGGGTGTATCCCTTTATGGAGGATGCCTGTGCGTGACTTTGTTTACGTGGGGAGACTGGTACACAGATAATCACCACACGATCCTTGACCGAATCGGGTCACGGTCCAGTGGCATGGATTCCAAGACGACTGGGGACCCTTTTCTGCTGCAGCCTTCCTCCGTCATTGCAGCCGTTGTGGTAGTTCTTAAATTTACCGTCTTCCGCCTGCTCCGCCGTTGAGGTCTTCACCGTATCCCTGGCTAGGGGGCAGTCAGGTACTAGGCCTTTGCCAAGGACCACCTGGGGTCTCAGTAGTGAAGGGGTTAACCTCCTAGTGCCCCAAGACCCAATAGAGGAGCCTCCACTGCCGGATGCACTTTAACGTCATGCCCAGGACACGTATTAGTGATACTCACTGTGTCGCGTGCTTAGTTTTTATGTGCAGCTTGCAAGGTAGTTTCTAACAACATGGTAAATTAGACGCAGAATATCAGGAAAATTGAAATAACTTTCACTGAAATACTGTGATTGTGAGGAGAAGGAACATTTGTTTGGGAAAATAATGTCTCATTCATCCCCAAATTATGTTGTAAACTAAACCATGTGTAGACGGTCACTTGAAACAGTGACTAAATGACAAAGCTAAAGCTCGCAAGAACAATCCATATACCAACACACCTCACCTGCTTGTGTTTTTGTGAACGACATCCTCGATGTAACATTAATGTACAAATGCAACTTGAGAGGCTCTCTTTTTTCCTTAAACATCTACGAATCGTCCCCTTACCCGTCAAGCTCAGAACAGCAGCACAATCTCCCCTTCACAATAAGAGCACTGTGCACAACACCCGGTCTGAATGTGCTAACAAAATAAAAGTTTCAAAAAAAGTACCTTACACAAGCATAATGTACTCGTTGATACATTTACAAAAATATTATACCGTATTTTCCGCACTATAAGGCGCACCTAAAAACCTCCAATTTTCTCAAAAGCTGACAGTGCGCCTTATAATCCGGTGCGCCTTATATATGGACCAATATTGAGCCACAACAAACTTCATTTTCATAAAGTTTAGGTCTCGCAACTACGGTAAGCAGCCGCCAACTTCTTTTTCCCCGTAGAAGAAGAAGCGCTTCTTCTTCTACGGTAAGCAGCTGGCAACTTAATTTTCCCCGTAGAAGAAGAAGCGCTTCTTCTATGGTAAGCAGCCGCCGACTTCATTTTCCCCCGTAGAAGAAGAAGCGCTTCTAACCCAAAAATGGCTCCTATTAAGAGACAAGCTTACGATGCAGAGTTTAAACTCAAGGCGATCAGTCACGCAGTAGAACACGGGAATAGAGCAGCAGCGAGATAATTTAACATAAACGAATCAATGGTGTTTAATTCGGACACTGAAGAGGAAGAATTCGAGGGATTCGTGGATGAGGAATAACTTCGTAAAGTGAGCTTTACATGTTTATTTTGTGTGTTGTGTTGTGTGACATTAACGCATACTTGCCAACCCTCCCGGATTTTCCGGGAGACTCTCGAAATTCAGCGCCTCTCCCGAAAACCTCCCGGGACAAATTTTCTCCCAAAAATCTCCCGAAATTCAGGCGGACTCAGGTTCATGCGGACCTGAGTCCGCTAACCCACAATATAAACAGCGTACCTGCCCAATCACGTTATAACTGTAGAAGGATGGAGGGCAAGTTCTTGGTTTCTTATGTGGGTTTATTGTTAGGCAGTTTCATTAACGTCCTCCCAGCG